>NW_021130278.1:0-4869 GCF_004193835.3 Ostrinia furnacalis
GTACTTATTAGTATTTGACGATTTGTAAGAACTAATTTAATCAGTCTAAGCAAATAAAGATATTATTATGTTTTGATTTTGCTTGAAGTGACCGGCTAGAGAACCAAGGTCGGATTATTTTTCAGATATCACCTATTAGTATTTGACGATTTGTAAGAACTAATTTAATCAGTCTAAGCAAATAAAGATATTATTATGTTTTGATTTTGCTTGAAGTGACCGGCTAGAGAACCAAGGTCGGATTATTTTTCAGATATCACCAGTACGAGCACAGGGTGATTTTGCCGAACAAAAATCCAGCACTGGGAGGGTGCTCCTCGCACAATGCTTATTAGGAATTTTAGCCAGGATAAGCTCGTGACATGTTCAAATTCAAATTCAAAAACGTTTATTGCATGTCACATTACAATTTATATGTTGTTGCAAAATAGAAGTATACATGTTCGATGCACTTAGCACATTTTGTCATACTTATTAAGCTTCTTGATTTGCAAAAAACATTACTTATGTCACTTCCAGGACACCACGTACTACCGCAACCACGCACTACAAAATTTTGCACCAATTCTTGTGATAAAACAATGATTATTTCCTGTAAACAATCTCAAACGAAATTAACTGCTTAATAAACAAAATAGTAAACAACCGCCATGATGGGCCGGATTGGGCCGATGTTGCCACATGGTACCGATTACCCAGGAATTGGGATTGTAATTCCCTGATTCGCCAACACATTAAGCCCAAATGGCCGACAATTTTGTGATTTTTTATTTAACTAGGTAATCTTAGTTTCAAATATTAATTATTTATTTGTTTAACTTCTGATTTGGTTAGTGAATTGGCTATTTCGAAGAATTTACAAGGAGATTTAAATCAGAAGATAGCAATACTACAGTTCACACTAAAAAGAGAGGTAGGGCCGCAGAGAGCGAGATAGATATAAGTAGGTATTTGACTCAAGTTTTTGTTCCAACTCTGCCCTCCATTTTTATCTTTAGCTTCATGGATCCAACCAAACCTAGCTCTAAGTATTACCAGTATTACCGTGTCTATGTCTATGTCTATGATGACCCAAGACCCAATCAACGCGCAAAGCACCTGCAACAACGAGGCGAAAACGAATCCCTAGGACTTCTTGGCGGGAATCTGAAGCGTCATGTTAGCGGTTTTGTTTTATTTCCTCAAATTCGTGTTTGGGCTACTATTAATGTGTAATAATGGTGGATTATTAACCATTAAGTGTTCGTGAACGTGCATGAGTGTGGTGGGCAAGTGAAGCAAAACAGTGCATCGTGATTCTTCTGGTTCTCTCAAGTTGTCCATAGGAGGTATCAGTAAAGCACCACAACTTTATTGAGACTCAAAGGGTGGGAAGGGGTATCATCTATCATCCTTCATTATATCATTATAGGTGTACCAGAATCTCATGGCAAATGGGGAAAATAAACTTTGTTGAGTGCAATACTGGGGAAATTGGATTAAACGATCTTGATACTGTTTATTTTTTATTTATGACTAATATTAATGAACATGAAGTACGAATGCCTACCTATACATTTTATGTATGTGTATGAAGAATGTTGTTATACATCGGGTTTTTAACATAGGAACATGTCTTGAAAAATATGTAAACCGTATATATACATATTGCTGTAAATAATTTTATTAAGTATCATACTTAAAGGCACGGGGTCTCTATCAAAAGGAACTCTAGAGGTGGAATCTCCATTGGCGTGGGTTAGCGGGCAAGGAGATAATATTATGTTAGATGGTTGACAATCACTTTCCCTACAATTTAACGTTCCACCAAACTCAATACGCTTTCCAAGATAACCTCGTAGCCGCTTGCTCACACTTGACATGACACAACGGATTGACAGTTAACTTTTTCTGCGCATCAGTCGGTGTTACGTTTAGGAATCGCAAACCTTCCGTTCTACAGATTTATACAGATACCATAATATTAAGATTGTTACTATTAATCATCAATAATAATTTGCAGCATCTGTGTCCGGCGCCAACATACTTATAACTTATCACTTCATTCAGAACTAGAAAACGATTCTAAAAACTCCACTTGCATTTCTTGTTCTTCAAATAGATGATCAAGTTAAAGAGGTATTAATATAATATAAATCGCTTTTTCAGCATTTCAATTACTCAAACTTGCTTGATAAAATCTTTTTCAATTTTCTTTACATGGTCATAACATTTTCACCATTCCTCTGCACCAATGCATGATATACACCTGAAAACCCCGATAAAGCAGCTATTAGGTAAGAATAATATAAAAATAAACATAACCCTCCTTCTGACACAGTTAGGTAATAAACTAAATGTAGGTAAGTATCAAAACATTTCACTCCAACTTTCTGTCAACTCAACGACGCGCTTTAAAATCAAAGATTGACTTTGAATTATGCCTTATTTTACAATACACTTTGAAAACAATATGACTTGCTTGAGTTTTTTCGTCTTTTTCACAAAAATAACAAATAGGCATGAAGAGATTACAAAATTTCTACAGCGGCTGACAGATCTCGTGATTTACTTTGACAGGTGACAATAAAATCATAGGCAATGGCCATAAGAAAAACACACTTTTCCAATATTTTTGTTTGCCATGAGATTCTGGTACACCTATACTTGATCTCATTTTGTAACTTGTATCACCTATAAACTTGAAAATGGCACAAATCAAGTCGACCTCGACGTGTATTGCCAACATCATCAAAAAAGAAGAAGAAGAACGAATCCCTACTATAGTTCCAAAATACTGAACTGTCCTATGCATGACATTGACAGTGGGGCGCCACCGTCTATACCGGATCGCTGGTTCCAATTTTTGCCATGTTGGAAACGTAGCGCCCCACTGTCATTGAGTTTGGTGGGGGGTGGATCCGCCGATTTGATTCCGCGAGATTTATTTTACGTTTTTTGAAAAACTTTACAGGGATGCGTGCAAACTAGCTTAAACTGAAAGGTTAAGCAATGAGCTTTTTAGATCAGTGTGAGGCCCTTAGATTCAATCGTGATTTTAGAAGTAACAAGCGTCCAAATATTTTTTCACAAAATGGTAATGACGTTTTCCTAATGGTAATGATTTTATTAAAATGGTAATGATCTTATGTTAATGCTGTACCCCCAGTGAAAAGGGAGTTAAGTCGAAAATGGTGATTTTTGGGAAATCGCATTTGAAGTTAAAAAAAATCCTGCTTCATCGCTATTAGAGATAACTTGGTGAAATATTTTTAGGTGAAAGGTAATGTTAGATATAATTAGGCAGTGTGCCAGTTTGGGAAATATAGCATGTGGTTTTTTCGTAATTAAATAAAAACACAGTTATATCACCATGCACGACAACTTTACATTCGTGTAAAGTGATGTAATGGGACATAAATCATTTTACACCACACTGAATTGACCACACGCTATCAAGTGTAAAGTGATACGTTTTCCGCCATTTCCGTTGATAATTTTTTGTTTCTTCAATTTTAGAAAAAGTTGTAAAACAAACATAAGTAATTGCACTATGAGGAATCATTATTTCAGGTTATTTAGGGTAAATCGTCCAAAAATTGTTACTTATATCAATATACACCAATTTTTTGGTGAGAAAAAAAATGTGTAAACTGATCTAACTAACATAACAGCGATCTAAGTATCCAAATAATTATGTGTAAAGTGATATAAGTGGCGATTGTATAGGAATAAGGCTAGAATTTGAGACTGAATTCTAATTATTTACTCCTTAAATGTTTATTCTGATCTGAAACTACTATTTTATTAATTATTACACCATATACCATGAATAGCAACAATCACGGCAAAGGTCCTTGACAGTGTGCTTGACTCTCTACTAGATAAATCTTTAAAATCACATGATGCTCAATTCGGGTTTAAGCCTGGACTGTCGACCGAGAGCGCCATCCTTAGTCTTAAGCACACTGTCAGGTACTACACGGATCAGGGGACTCCCATTTACGCATGCTTCCTCGACCTCTCCAAGGCGTTCGATCTTGTGTCTTATGACATCCTTTGGGATAAGATGAGGAGGCAGGGCATCCCGTCAGAAGTATCACAAATATTCCTTTATTGGTATGCTAACCAGATTAACAGCGTAAGATGGGCTAACGTTTTTTCTGAGGAGTATGGGTTGCAGTGCGTGGTGAGACAGGGTGGGCTGACGTCTCCCAGGCTTTTCAACCTATACGTAAATGACCTCATTGTTGCCCTTTGTAGTATGCGTATCGGATGCTGGGTAGATGGTGTTTGTATCAACAACATAAGCTACGCTGATGATGTGGTACTGCTGGCGCCAACAATGGGGGCTCTCAGAAAGATGGTGGGTGTGTGTGAAGCGTATGCTAAATGCCATGGCTTATTGTATAATGTGAAGAAGAGCGAATACATGGTATTTAAGGCTGCCAGTAAATGTCCAAACGTGGTACCCGATCTCTTGCTGAATGGGGTAAAGTTAAACAGAGCCACTAAATTTAAATATCTCGGACACTACGTTACTGATGACCTTAAAGATCATGTTGATATCGAGAGGGAACGAAGGGCGCTGGCAGTAAGGTGTAATATGTTGGCTCGCAGGTTTGCCCGATGTAATGACCATGGTCAAGATCACTCTGTTTAAAGCATACTGTCAGAATCTATACACGGGAAACCTGTGGACCACGTACTCGCAGAAATCGCTTAGCGTCCTTCGGGTCCAATATAACAACGGTTTCAGGGTGCTGTTGGGCTTGCCTCACTTCTGCAGTGCTTCGGAAATGTTTGCTCAGTCGCATACTGACGGCTTCTTAGCTGTCCTATGCAAGAAGACTGCCTCGTTGCTCAGTAGGATACGGGTGAGCCCCAACA
>NW_021130279.1:0-515 GCF_004193835.3 Ostrinia furnacalis
GCGGATGACGGTAAATGATAGAGGGGGGGGGGGGGGGTTTCGAAATTGACGTCATTCTTATTTATTTATTTATAGTTTATTGTTCACGTACAAAAATATTATTTCTAAAAAGACATTTCTTCCAGCACACCTAGTAAGTGAGTGGGTTGAAGACGTGGATGAATCGAGCCAAAACGAATATCGGGAGGATACGGAGATATAACCCGTGCTCCAGAATTTAAAAGAATGGGTGAAAACTCCGTGGGAGTTATACAGTGTGAGTCACGTTAAAGTGTACATATGAAAATAGATAAAACTAGACCTATTTTTATCGACAAAAAAGAGGTCAAAAATTTTTTGAGATTTTTTTTTAATTTTTTATAGAATTTTTTTTCTTCCAATTACTTATTGTAAAGAAAACGTAATAACTTTTAAACTAATCGGTATATCCTAATAAAATAAAAACAGTAATAATGCTAAATAACATGCGATACTAAAAAAATACATAAAATACACAAAAAAGGCCAAAAAATAAT
>NW_021130280.1:0-103726 GCF_004193835.3 Ostrinia furnacalis
TATATCGAAACGACTTGATGTGGATTGGATCCTTTTCATGTAACTACGTCCACTTGCTCATAAAAAAGGAGAAAAAGTATCAAGATTTGAAAACTGCAATGAAGAAAAATTAACACGCAACTACTAGAACGAATTCTTCCAATAACAATATTCTGCAACTAAAGGTATCTGCTAAAATATTCAATCAACACCACACAGTACGAACAATATAAGTTTGAAATGTTCAATACCACTGGCAACATTGACAAAAACTGTTAATCAATCTGTCACTTCCGATAATATCTCAACACCTACGCCAATTTCCACCAACTTTTCGGCATTTGACAAAAGGATAATATTTTTGGACCATCCACCAGTCAAGGATACAACTGAACAAAAATTTATGATATGACACTACAGCGCACGCTAAAGAAGTCCTTGATTATGACCCAGATCAGCCACAAGTAACACAGTACACAGATAGTGTGCCTCACTCTTAAAATTCTTTAAACCCTTTGAGTATTAACTTACAGCTCGGTAAATAGCAAGTACTCAGTGCATTTAGTTTTTCTGTTTCTCCCGCCTACAAACTGAACGTTTCACACCATTGAAAATAAACTATTTATTTGCTATATAAATATTTTAGGGGAGAAAAATCTAGCTCCAATCCAAGCGGATGTTCCAAAAACAAATCTTTCGCCAAAAAGAACATTATTGGCCCCTAGGTGGCATATTAGTAGCAAAAAGAACTTGTAACAAATGTATTACCTGATGAAAAGAGTATATTATGCAGGGCCTTTCAGGCTGTCGCCACTCCGTACAAAAAAGTTAGGTTGACTTTTTTCACCAATATTACAACAAAACATACAATCCTACAAAAATAAAAAGTATCCGCTCTGCACTGAATCGCATTGATATGATATGATTTTAATTCGGTCGCATTATACGTTCAATTTACTGTTAGGTGGTATTTCTGTTTTGTTGGTTACGTTCTCTGTGGTTGATGTCAATTTATTTATTCGCGCGACGACGCCATTTTTCTTAAAATTTTTCGTGTCAATGGCTGAAATGTTAAAAAACCTTTCAATTTCCAAAAGTAGTTACCTACCTTAAAAAGTGTGAGATTTGTGGCGTACGGCATGGCAGCTCAAAAATGTGTTTATGGCCCGTTTCTCTCAGGAGATTGAGAAGTAAATTAACAAGTTTACATCTTCATCATCATCGTCATCATCAACAGCCCTTTACCACAGAATAAGTAATAGTACAGGTACAGAAGGATTACTCCGCAAGACGATTTAAATAAATGCGAGTCTTGCTACGACGCGATACAGTGGAATTCAGCTCGCACAGCACTACGTACCTACAATTTTATTCACCTACAAGTTTTGTCTCTTTCTATCGCGTGCCTCTGAACTCTTCTTACGCTGTTAGGGTTGCTGTCTAGTGAAAAAATAATTAATCTACTTATTTGTAATGAGGTACGTATGTAGGTAAGTATGCATTCATTGTGGAAAACCTTCATAGTAGGTTAGGTTCCTATACTATCCTAAGAATTATTGATTACCTACATGGCCAACATACCTTTCAGCATCTTTGGGAAGCGAAAAAAAAAGATAAATCCGGTAGATTACTTTTCGAATTTAAACACCCGAACGCCGCACAATATTTCTTTCTCTTTATGTCCATTTTTAAATAATACTTCGATCATAGAATTATAATCATACTACAACGCANACCTTTCAGCATCTTTGGGAAGCGAAAAAAAAAGATAAATCCGGTAGATTACTTTTCGAATTTAAACACCCGAACGCCGCACAATATTTCTTTCTCTTTATGTCCATTTTTAAATAATACTTCGATCATAGAATTATAATCATACTACAACGCACGCCAGCGCTGCAGCGTCCTGACGAGCGCGCGCGTGACACTCGACTGATATAATACCCGCCGGCGGGGCGCTTCGCTGTAGGTAATTATCGGATGTACCGCGCGGAGTGAGCCAGGCCTGCCATAACATTCCACTGCTGGACTATGATCCTCCTAAACTTTAGTGGAGGGTTTCGCCTCTTACGATACTCGCGGGAATAGTAGGGGTTGGTGACAAGCCTTACAAGTTTACGACCAAGTTTACATCTTAATTAATCATAGTAAAAAGTGTCATAGGTACCTACTTTATCAGAGTAGAAATGTAAAAGCATAATTGCTTGCTATTTCAATAGGTTGTGTCTTGCCCATTGAAGTTTATCATTCTACTGCTAGAGGAATGGCAGACATCGCCCCAAAATACCCTTCATAACATTTAACTGCAGCTTGCTCAGATAAATGGAAACCATCATCAGAGCAAGAGGGGGAAATACCCGTCATTAATCAATTCATTTCGTAAGTGATAAGCTACCCTTTTTTCTAATCTGGCCACAATTTTTAATTTTTGTTCAAAACTGAAACTGAAGAATTGAAATTTCGTTTCGATGGATTTTTATTAAATAAAACGACTTATTTTAAAAAAAAATCTATATTATTTTATTTTATTTTAACTATCTCCTTATTTTGCATTAATAAATTTTTCATAGATCAGTAGTAATTTTACTTATTTTCATACTTTTTTTTCCGTTCCGATAAATCTGCCAGTGTGTGTAGATTCGGCAAAATTTACATTTCTCTGATAATAATGACAATCACTCACAATCGAGTGACCGAGCGTACAAAATATGACCTGTTTATGCACCATTTCAATTTGTGTTTTCAAGCAGCAATGAACAACTCACTATTAAGGTAATCCATTGATGAGCACATGATCAAATTCAAGGGGCACAACATTATGAAGCAGTACATCAAAAATAAACCTATAAAATGGGGATTCAAGATGTGGTGTAGATGTCAGTCTTCAACAGGATACTTATATCAGTTTTATTCATATACAGAAAAGAAAACTAATACAGAAATTGGTTTAGGTGAATCAGTAGTACTCTGTATACCGAACAACTAAAGGATCCCAAGATCCAACCAATTGTGAAGTATATTTTGACAATTTTTTCAACTCGCCTGCTTTGTAACATAAACTTATGATGCAGAACACCAAAGCCTGTGGCACTGTTCGCACGAATAGAAAAAATGTGCCAAAGTCAGTCGAGTTTCGCCAACATGTAGCACGAGGTCTAATAAATAATTTTAAAAGACCTACTTTAGGCTCCTCTGAAAAGCTCCGCATTGGAAATAAACGCAGTGCTGGCAATTTGCACAACATGGAAAAAGCAGAAAAACTGAAGCGATGCGTAACTTGTGCCAAACGGCGTATAGAAAACAGTACACATAATAAATGTGTTATGTGCGATGTCCACCTGTGCTTCACAAGTAAACGAAATCGTTTCGTAGAATACCATAAGTAACTATTTATTTTAATTTTCTGATAATTTATAATATGTTTTTTGTATTACAAAGCAACAAATAAAATACCGATATAATAAACCTAACTCTTCGTTTATTTACTTTTATGGTCCAAAGGGAAAAACATTTCCCATGAAATTATAGGAAACCTATAAACCCTGCTATCCTATAAACCTATACATCCAGAATAGCCAAAATATTGTGTTGTATTGGCATATTTAGTCTTGGATATCTTATGGTCCTGTAAGGGTTATGAGGCAATGAATATTTAATTTATTTAACGCTGTGCACTTGAAAAGTGGCAGCTAATACATCTGTTTGTGGTGACCACTTTTCTCACAACATGTTCAAGGAGAAGAGAAGTAGACTGAAACAATTTGCTGTACCGGTGCTAAACCTTTTAAATCCACCGCTCTCAGACAATATTCTTGTGAATTTTCCTATTCAAGACTCTAATAGAACAAAAGGTGTGTGTTTTTAAAAACATTATTATTTGTTACATTTTTAGTGCAATTATGCAATAAGTATCAAAATCAAAATCAAAAAATCGAAAAATATTTATTCAGTTTAGACCACAAGTGGCACTTATGAACGTCAATAGAAAATAATAAAAAAAGAAAAGGTAGCCCTTATGGGGCACTTTACATGTCTCCTTATCTTTTGGGCCCTACCAGCGCTTCGAGACAAACATATGGCAAGTGCTGAGAAGAAACGCCGGAACAAACTCAGTCACCACTTATTGCCAGGAATTATCAACTAACGATAAGTAAAATTGAGATTTAAGTTTACTTTTTTTAAATTGTTGGTTAATTTTGTTTCATTCTCAAAAATATAATATCCAGTCCTATGTTTCTTTGTTACCTATAGTAATAGCCTATTCCGGTTAAATAATGTTAGTGCGGGCAATTACTTGAAATTAATTTATTTGTTTTTCTTGCAGGTATTTCGCAGGCATCTACTTCTAAATGCTTTAGAATAGTGACACCCCAAATGTAAAAGTACCAGCACATAACATGAAAAAACATAAACTTGGTAAACATGACATTATTAGTTTTGAATGAACTTATAATATTGAAAATGAAAAAAATTTCAAGGATATATCATCGGTATTAAATCAAGATATTTGGCTTGATTGCGAAAAGAAAGAAATACTATCCAATCAAATAAATCTGAGGAGAACCCTAATAAAGACCTTAAAGATTGTGTAGAATACCCCACCCTAATGATTCCTGACGATTTGGATGAAGAAATTGAATCTGAATTGGCTGATTTAAGAAATCAGCCTCTCGTGTTTTTCAGTGGCTATTTAGCCTATAGGCTATTAAAAGGTAATTATTGCGAAACGTACTCAGATCTTCTTCAACAAAAAATACGTAAGTCAGAGAGAGTGGTAGAAAGATAAACATTCTTTAACTTATCCATCAATCAACCTTTGCCGCACTACTGAAGCTGCATTGCTTTGTTTTACAAAAAATAAAGAGTTACTGGATATAGAACATATAAGGGACGCGTCTTTCCGTTCTATACATGGCCAGAACGCACCCATAGGAAACTGCTCGTGTATATTTTGTAATGCTCTTTGTAACAAGTGGCAGACCAGGCAACCCAACGTCGAGCCTGGCCAACTGGTGCTGATCAGGGACAAGCGTTGCCCGTCGTGAAGTGGCCACTCGGACGCACCACAGCAGTGCATCCAGGCTCCGATGGCGCCATCAGGGTCGCCGATATATTAACGTCTCAGGGTCAGATCCGCCGTGCCATAAACCGCATCTGCCCTCTGCCAGGCCTGGCTCACTCCGCGCGGTACATCCGATAATTACCTACAGCGAAGCGCCCCGCCGGCGGGTATTATATCAGTCGAGTGTCACGCGCGAGCCCGTCCGGGACGCTGGCGTGCGTTGTAGTNGCAAGCCGTCATCTTTAGGTTTTAAGTTCCAATACAATGTTCTCCAACTAAAGGTATCTCCTAAAATATTCAATCGACATCACTCAATCTGTGAAATGTAAAATATGCTATAAAATATTGAAAACCGGTGGTGGTGCCACTACTGGCTTACACATGTATGTACCTATGTATACTTATGCGAACAATACGCAACAAATGTAGATTTACAGGAAACTGAAGTTGACAACTCTACGTAGATATTGTCTGACCTGACTCATATAACTTCCAAACAGAACCAACCATTACTGTCGGCAGAGCCAAAACATCGAAAAGTAATGACGGACTTCTTCAATTCCACCAAGTATCATTAGACTTTACCCCCTCCTCATTATCCATTTCACCACATTTCCATCATCCATGATCGTGACGTGAACGACAGGTTTAAACGGTTGTTTTTTTTTTTCAGTTTAATTGGTAAAAAATTACCTAAATTAGTGAATACAATAGCGAAAATTGTACTAACGCAGGCCGGAGAAGAAAAAAACAAATATAAAAATAAAAGACTTGAAAACAATACACGTTTTCGACACCGATTCTCTCTAACCGTGGATGAATGGACCTCTTTACGAAATAAGAGGCACATGAATATACATTTTCACAGCAACGGTTTTAGTGATTTTTAATTCTAAAAATCTTGGCCTTGTAAAAATTACGGGATCAATGTCATCTATTTCAGCTTACAATAGTATTGTGAGCATATTATGTTCCGAGACCATCTTGCTAAGTTCGGCGTGTCTTTGGATGAGGACATCGTGAGCCTTACAACCGACGGTGCGAACGTGATGGTGAAAAGAAGAAAAAGATGGTGCGTTTTCTTTATTTTTTCATTTTTAGTGTAAATAATGAAAAATAAGGTAAAAAGGTGGAAGAAGTGTTTCACTTTGTGGTGATTTTTTATCAGAAGGTGGTAATTCTTTTTGTTTTCTCTTTTTATTTTTTCATAATGCATTATGCATTAAGTAAAGGTGCAGCCGACTAAAGGTGCAGCCCGCATGAGGGCAAATAGGAATAATGAATCAATAAAAAAAAAGGATCGTTTACTAAAGAATACTAACGAATGCGATATCACATTCCCAAGAATCGATATTGGGTCGTAATAGCAGATTATCGCAGATGAGAAATTAAACACGTTGTCAAATGTCACAAGAGAGTGATAAAATATATCGACTTGATCGGATACATGAACGTTTAAGTGGCGAGCCTACTGAACAGCGCGAGCAACGTCTAAATGTTTTTCGAAACCGATTGGATAACAAGACTTCTGAACAACGTGAACACCGTCTAGATGTTATACGAAACCGATTGGATAACGAGACTTCTGAACAACGTGAACATCGTCTAGATGTTATACGAAACCGATTAGCTACGGAATCTCCGAACAACGCGAGCACCGACTTGGTGTTATCAATGAACGCAATAGAACTGAACTTCCCCACCAACGTACTCAAAGACTGACTGAAATGAGAGAGCGTAACAAAGAAACATTCAGAGTTGAAAATGAGGAGCAGAGACAAAATCGCTTGAACATCATGTGTGAGACACGACGCAGAAATCGAGCTATTGGTGAAGATAATTGTCTTTTGGCAATAAACGTTTTTGCCGATGTATCTTGCAGTATTTGTAGGAAATTATTATACCCTAACCAGCGATGTCATTTGGAAACGTCATCTGGACAAGATTTACTTCCTAACGAATTGGTAGAAATGAATAAAATCGTCACGTCGATACTTAACCAATATAAGAAAACGTAAAGTTCCTTACCAAGCATATTGGAACAAAATGAACGTTTCACCCATACCAGAAGAACTAGCTTGTTTGTCAGATGTACAGCAACGTTTACTTACACGGGTGATCCTGTTTATTAAAATTATTAAAGTGCAAAATAGGTTCAGCCAAAATTGGTGTAAAGGACAAGTGGTTTTATTTGCTCAAGACGTAGACGTTGAAATTGCTGAGCAATTACCGCTGGCACTTGCAAGTGCAGGGTTGCAATAAGATAGACAGTTCAATATAGATATTGAATGAGTAAAAACAACTCTACAATGACTATTAACACATAACAACCTGTATCGAGACGTCATTCCAAACTTTGAAAATTTGTTGGATTGCCATATATCACAGATACTTGAGGTTACCGACGCTAACCAAGATAGTGGTGATGGACTCCAAGTGCCAACTGATGAGGCACATCAGATACAAGTGCAAGAAAATCAAGCCAGTAGGTTTGTAAACATAGATAACAATGTATCTATTTTGCGTGGTTGTTTTCACCAGGGTAATGACCGATTTGGCAGACTCTCGGGGATAGTAATGTACTGCTGTAGCAGCTGTTGCTTGTGCTGTATTTGCTTTGTCAGATGCAAATGCATGGGCTGTAAGTGATATTGATTGCATGCATCATAATCATTGGGGATTCATTCTACCGCCAATGCATTATGGCTAGAGAAAATCCTGATGCTGGGGAACTAAATGCTGAATATCTAGTGTTGGCAACATTGAATAAAANCCTCCTCCTTATTATCCATTCCACCACATTTCCATCATCCATGATGGTGTCGTGAATGACAGGTTTAAACGGCTGTTTTTTTTTTTCAGTTTAATTGGTAAAAAATTACCTAAATTAGTGAATACAATACCGAAAATTGTACTAACGCACAATAACCTCGAACCCCATTTTCGGATTTACAACATCGACAGCTAAGATAGTCTTGCAACTTTTTAAAGACTATCTTGGCAAAGGTTATGCCCTTTTCATGGACAATTATTATAATTCAGTATCACTGGCCCGTTTTTAAAAAGGCATAAGACAGATGTGGTGGACACTTTAAACAGGCGCCGAACAGATTGTCCTGTAGAAATAAAAAAACATAACGACAAGAGAATGATAAGAGGCTCAGTGGCAAGTCAACACTGTGGTGATGTTTCTGTCGTGGCGTGGAAGGACGGGAAACTGGTCAGCACAGTGTCGACTTACCACAATGCTGAGATGGCCCCCGGCAGGAGAGCCGGCCAAGATTGCCTGAAACCAGTGTTGCCAGTCGGGTCTAGTCAGAAATTACCAGAAATATAAAAAAAGTAACCTTTTTGAATAAAAAGTAACCTTCATACGGGGGGGGGGTGCGGAGCGATGATTGTGTAAGGTTGTTCATGGATGGAAAATGAATAGAAAAACATTCGCTAAAACTCATTTTTTTTAACAAATAATAAATCAAATTCAAGTTTAAATGCACTTTATGACATAATTTTTAAATTTTCACTATTAATTTTTTTACTGAATAACCTGTAAAGTTAATTCTACAATTTCTGAAAAATCACCTAAAAGTAACCTTTTCATTAGTGTAACCTAAAAGTAACCACAGCAGTTCAAAAGTAACCTAAAAGGTTACAAAAGTAACCTTCTGGCAACACTGCCTGAAACCGGAAGTCGTACACGAATACAATAAATTTATGGGCGGTGTTGATCTCAAAGATCAAAAACTTTCGATGTACCTTTTGGAGCGTAAACGTGGCATCAAATGGTACATCAAAGTTTTCCGCAGGCTATTGAATATAACAATTTTAAATACTTATGTAATATATTGTGCCAACATCGGCCAACACAAGAAGCTGACACACCGGCAATTTCGCCTTAGGCTGGCTGAAGAGCTCGCGGCACAAAATGGCGTCAACGTATCAGTCCGTTCGCGCCAGGGTAACCCCTGTGCCAGATTGGATAAGTCTCTTGACCACTTTCCTGAACACAGTGAGGTTATTCAGGAACGAACGGCCAAACAAGACCGCTACAAGCGCGGACGTTGTGTCACATGTTCAATGGGAAGAGAAGTGACAGAGAGACTGAAACAATTTGCTGTACCGGTGCTAAACCTTTTAAATCCACCGCTCTCAGACAATATTCTTGTGAATTTTCCTATTCAAGACTCTAATAGAACAAAAGGTGTGTGTTTTTAAAAACATTATTATGTGTTACATTTTTAGTGCAATTATGCAATAAGTATCAACTAACGATAAGTAAAATTGAGACTGGATGTTTCCTGTTTTTTAAATTGTTGGTTAATTTTGTTTCATTCTCAAAAATATAATATTACAGTCCTGTTTCTTTGTTAAAGCAATAGCCCATTCGGGTTACATAATATTCGTGCGGGCAATTACTTGAAATTAATTTGTTATTTGCAGGTATTTCGCAGGCATCTACTTCTAAATGCTTTAGACTAGTGACACCCCAAATGTAAAAGTACCAGCACATAACATGAAAAAACATTAACTTGGTAAACATGACAGTATTCGTTTTGAATGCACTTAAAATATTGAAAATGAAAAAAAAAATTCAAGGATATATCATCAGTATTAAATCTATAAAAGATATTTGGTTTTATTGCGAAAAGAACGGATTCAGATATCATAAGTGACGGCGTTTAAATCAAGATTGTTTGGAAAAATTTTTCGGCATTATTCGGAAAAGTGCCCCACCGACCGGAACCAGACCTGCACTCACTTTGCTAGTGCTATGAAGACAGCTCTGATTTCCGAGATGAAAGCTCCTCACAGTCGCGGAGCCAATTGTGAGGACGATTTGAACAAGTTATTGTTCAAAAACCGCCATCCCTACTATCCAATCAAATAAATCTGAGGAGAACCCTAATAAAGACCTTCAAGATTGTGTAGAATACCCCACCCTAATGATTCTTGACGATTTGGATGAAGAAATTGAATGTGAATTGGCTGATTTAAGAAATCAGCCTCTCGTGTTTTTCAGTGGCTATTCAGCCTATAGACTATTAAAAGGTAATTATTGCGAAACATACTCAGATCTTCTTCAAGAAAAAGTTGCTGTAGATAATCCTATCTACAAATACGTAAGTCTGAGAGTGTTAGAAAGATAAACATTCTTTAACTTATCCATCAATCAACCTTTGCCGCACTACTGAAGCTGCATTGCTTTGTTTTACAAAAAATAAAGAGTTGCTGGATATAGAACATATAAGGGACGCGTCTTTCCGTTCTATACATGGCCAGAACGCACCCATAGGAAACTGCTCGTGTATATTTTGTAATGCTCTTTGTAACAAGTGGCAGACCAGGCAACCCAACGTCGAGCCTGGCCAACTGGTGCTGATCAGGGACAAGCGTTGCCCGTCGTGAAGTGGCCACTCGGACGCACCACAGCAGTGCATCCAGGCTCCGATGGCGCCATCAGGGTCGCCGATATATTAACGTCTCAGGGTCAGATCCGCCGTGCCATAAACCGGATCTGCCCTCTGCTCGAAAAGGAGCAGCAGATGAGCAGCAGCATCATACATGGAGGAAGGTGGAGACTCAGTAGTCTCTCAAGAAGAGGTCCAAAAACTGGTAACATGATCTATGAGAGTGCGTATGCAAGCCGNAATTTTAAATATACCGTAACTTTACAATGCCTGCATAGCTAATGAAAATTCAGCCTTCTAGTTTTATCCACAACGAAGTTACAGGCGGTCGAAAATGGCCTGAATTGCTTCGAGAAAAGGATGCTACGGCCGTGCCGCTTTTTTGCTCGACTTGGTGGGGGCACTGCCGTGCCCCCAGATACTTTAAGAGAATTACTCACACAGAGATTCGCAAATATGTCTCGGAATGCAAATGGGAACCTCGCGAGAGGCGCCGCTCACTCTTGTTATCAAGAAAAAAATCGCCGCCTTCGTCTGGCAGACAACCTACACTATTGGACTATTATATACTTTAAGAGAATCACTCACACAGAGATTCGCAAATATGTCTCGGAATGCAAATGGGAACCACAAACTCTGGAAGGCAACAAAGTACATCCCTCAAAATCCCTCAAAGTGTTCTCAGCCTAATAGGTTCGGTAATAGATACATGAGTGCGAACTGACAAGAAAAATCTCAGACCTTTGCTACATGACAAGCCGGATTTAAACCCAACGACACGGATAATCTTCAAAAAATTCCACAATTCTTTTAAAAAAATAAGATCGAGTATTTTGTGCATACCGGCACAAACTTGATCCGAGACTTTCAGCTATGCCTGCCTTTGATTCCTACTGATAATGATGATTCTTTCGACCGATTTCAGTCATGGTAACCACTTTAAATTAGCTGTCTTGGCGGCGCTGGTGCGCCCGAAGATAGCTTACATAGCCGATCTTCGCGGCAAACTCCTCGCACATTGAGAGTATCTGAGCACGCCGCTAACATAATTATAGTGAATGGCGGCAGATGGACGAGATTTGCATCATTGCGTTTCGCGTCAAGTTCAGGTGTGCGCTGCACTTTGAACTCGCGGACTCGCAATCTCCCGCCATTCTAGGCGCTATGCTCCCAAACCTTCCCATTGTGATTTGAGAGGGCCCATTTTGCCTCTTTTCATAAGCTGCTTCTGGACATCTTTGTACCTATCTGAGGAGTTGACCGCCATGTTTCAGCTTACCCTCCTCAAGTTAAAAGTAGAAGATGGATTCCTACTACGCTAAGAGAGGACGAAAGACGCAGGAGGACCAAAGTGACTGACATAGCCCGTAGAATCGCTAAAATCGCTAAAAGTGGGCGGGGCACATAGCTCGTAGAGCTGATGGCCACTGGGGCAGGAAAGTTCTTGAGTGGCACCACGAGCCGGAAGACGTAGCGTAGGCAGGCTTCCCACTAGGTGGACCGACCATTTGGTGAAGGTCGCAGGAGGTAATAATCAGTACAATGTTTGAAAAAGAAAGAACCCTGTACGGCTGCTTTCGCTGCGGCTTCAGCTGGGTTTAGCATAAAGGACTGCTCTATGAAATTAAAAAGTACCTTCCAGCACACTTCTACTACCTACTGATGGAGTCTTATCTCAGTGACAGACAGTTTTAAATCAAACTTCGTGACAAAATCTTCTCTTTTTAGCTGCAGAGCTGGAGTACCCCAGGTCTCTGTACTTGGTCCGGAACTCTACAACATTTACTAGTAAAGCAGCCCAGATACCAGAAAGCTGCGGTTTTCCTCAAATGTAACTGTGATCTTAAAGCGACTAAACTGTTGCAAAGTCAGCTAAATGCCAATAATGCTTGGCTGACCAAGTGGCGCATGTAAGCGAGCCCCGAAGTCTCATCATATTATCATTTTTAGACGTCGTCAACTTATCTTCCGGACAATCTCAAATCAAATCACAAATCTCTCTCGACACATTGCTGCAATCAACCTGCATTAAAAACCTGGACCGTAGGATGACATGGAAAGACCATAAATATAAATAAAACAGATCTGAACATAATATTATGGCATCTAACTTTAGTCGATCAGTCGAGAGTTAGCTAATCCATCATTAACTGTGTGCCTCCAAAGAGATCAAAAATACATGCTAAGGGCACATTGGTTACGCTCGCCTTTACGAAATACACGAAAACCTGATCTCAGCCAAACCTGCTATCCAAATATCAAAGTATAATCAAGAGAGCTAATTTACTAGGGTAAACCACTGCTCTAGTAGCTCTACTATGTCAAACTCCAACCAACTGCAAATCACCTGATTAGTCTTGAAGAAAGATACTAAAAAAGCAGATTTTTCAAAAAATACCTATTGAATAAAGGTCAAACAAGGTCACGCCGCCGACGCCGCCGCCGCCGAATTCAAAAAGTCGGCGCGCCGCCGCCGGCCAATTATATATCGGCGCCCACCTCTAGTCCTAAGAGAAGCATTGGCGGGGAAAGTGTTGAGCACCGACTACACCGGTTCAGAGCTCGCGGCGGTAAACCAAATCAAAATGGTTTGGGAGTATTCTGGCTACAAGGCGGTACTCTTTATGATAGCATTCATAGAGGCGCGAAGCGCGGTCTTGGAAATTGAAGCTGTTCTTGACCAAGCACTTGCTTTAAAGCAAGCAATGGACTCAGCTAAAGCTCAACCCAATTTCCCTTTTACCAGGGTCATTAATCCTAACTCCCACCCTGAACTAACGCATAATGACTATAACCACTTGTACGTGGCAGCCATAGCGTACGCGAAGAAGATGAAAAGCGTCAGCGACAATTTTAGAACTTCAGAAGCGATAAAAAGCAACCAACTTTCCCTTATAAATCGTTATCTAGAGGAAGATGCAAAGCTTTCGATATCAGAACCATCCGAGGCGGTCCTTGAGAAAATGCGTCTCTTAGGACTTGGCTCACGAAGGAGGCGACATAGGGACGACGACAGCAGTGCGTACTGTCGAAGTGCGTACCGCAAACTCTCATACTCACTCTAGGTCTATAACCAAAATATGTGTCCTACCATTGGAAGTGTAACATTTTACACTAATTTAGCTATGAACATCTCATTGTTTGTTTTTTCTTTTCTATACATGATATACATTGTATACAATATTGTTTAAGTTTTTGTTGTACTGAACCAATGTGTACTAAGTTCATGTACCTAATTAGTTTGCTTCTTTAGAATTACATATTGTTTCTGTGGCCGCCACCATGTTGGCAACATCGAATAAAANGACGTAGAGTCCTTGCGAAGTAGCGTCTTCGTGCAGGAAATATCCGGCTTCACGCTTGATATGAGGGTCGATGATGGCCACCAGACGGCGTCCCTTGCCATGTGTACCCTCCCAGTTCTAGCGACGTACCCTCGTCAAGTGTACCCTCCCAGTCCTAACGTACCTTCGTACTCCTTGCCGTGTGTACCCTCCCAGTTCTAACGTACCTTCGTAGCCCTTGCCGTGTGTACCCACCCAGTGCTAACGTACCATCGTAGTCCTTGCCGTGTGTACCCTCCCAGTTCTAACATACATTCGTAGTCCTTGCCGTGTGTACCTTCCCAGTCCTAACGTACCCTCGTAGTCCTTGCCGTGTGTACCCTCCCAGTCCTAACGTACCTTCGTAGTCCTTGCCGTCCTTGTCCTTAACGTAGAGTCCTTGCGAGGTGGCGTCTTCGTGCAAGAAGTATCCGGCTTCACGCTTGATATGAGGGTCGATGATGGCCACCAGACGGCGTCCTTTGGCTGTTAAATTGGCCACCATTTCAGCTGGGTGCGGAAACTTTTGCGCGTCCCATGTGAAGTACCTGAAAATAATGGTTATGTTAAGATTTTTGTTAAAAATCACCCCTAAAACATTAATGTAATAGGGCGGATAAGATCCTTTATTACAACTAAATTAAGGTACAGTGTAGGAGGTGCTGGAACTTCTGTGCATCCCATGGGAAGTACCTGTGAAATGACGCCACATCTTTGTTGCAAAATTGGTGGCGATTGGTTGGAAAACTCTTCGCGACCTATTATTTTGATTACTTTGTGTGTGTGAATTTCTAAAGAGACATTTGGTTTCGAACTCAGCGGATTAGTTGGCATCTCTCTATATTTCTATGGTGGTGTAAATGAGTCGCTGTGCTAACAATAATGGTTCTTATTTCTATAGCAATAGGGCTCACTTCTTGCGGTCGGTGTACTCTATATCCAGCCAGATGACGTCAGCTGGTATGTCGTGGTGGACGTCAAAGTTCTCGTCGACGCCTCGCATTAAGACTATAGTTCTTATTACTACTGTGTTAGAGCTCATTCTTACTGTCGGTGTACTGGATGTGTGGTATAAGAGCGCTTTCACATATAGGCGTTTTTGTCGCGGGACTGTAACGCTTCTAAGTCGCGTTGCAGTAGCGCGACTCGTACCTATACATATTTATTTATTTAGTGCAGCTGCAGCGCGACAGACGCGCGACTGCAGCGCTTCGATCTAGCGATGGCAGTATACGCCGCGTGATCGCGTGCGATCAGTCGGCGTTAGATCAATATTGCATGCCGCATGTGTATTGTGTACATTATAATTATTGTACATTGAATGCTTGTTGTTAAACCATTCTGGGAGTGGGTAGTCAATGCGAAAAAACGCTCAACGGTTGGAATGTGTAGGTGTCAAAATGTCCATTAAACCCGGCTGTTAGTGTGGCAAAAAGTATGAACGTCGAAATGAGCAATGGTTAAAATGATCTGAAGTTAAAATGTCTTCGTGTTTATTCGTACTTATTATGTAATAGCTAACGTGAACACGTGTTTAAATGCATCAAGGTAAAAATGTCAAAAAAAACTCTTTATTGACTGGACTACAAGAACATTGAACATTTTGACACTTAATTTTATTAATTTAATCATGAGCACAATATATCAGTTGATCATTTTATCTATCACACCTTTTGTTGTACTTGTATTTTGTGATGTGTACCATTTGTCACTAAATCACTGTAACCATGGTAATGATGTACATTTTGACACTGGGACTTTTTGACGTTCATACTTTTTGCCACACTAACAGCCGGTCCCTATGGACATTTTGTCACCTGCACATTCCAACCGTTGAGCGTTTTTTCGCATTGAATACCCACTCCCAGAATGTGTTAAACTTGTAGTGCGACTGTGAAGCGCGGCTGTCGCTATCAACGGCATCGCGATTTAGCCGCGCTACAGCCGCTGTAGTGTGAAGGGATTCGCTGAGCAGCACATCAGTCGCGCATATACTCACTTCTTGCGGTCGGTGTACTCGATATCCAGCCAGATGACGTCAGCTGGTATGTCGTGGACGTCAAAGTTCTCGTCGACGCCACGCACGTCTGCCTCGTCGACGTAGTTCCAGCGGCACTGGTGGTAGGCCAGCGAGAATTTCTGGGGAAAGAGAATACGTTTACGGAGTTGGAACTTATACAGAAGCTCAAAGTTGCACAGCGTGCTATGGAGAGGGCCATACTCGGTGTTTCTTTACGAGATCAAATCAGAAATGAGATCCGTAAACGAACTAAAGTCGCTGACATAGCCCGACGGATAAGCAAGTGGCAATGGGCAGGGCACGTAGTACGCAGAACTGACGGCCGATGGGGCAGCAAGGTTCTGGAGTGGAGGCCGCGTACAGGAAAACGCAGCGTGGGACGTCCCCCCACAAGATGGACCGACGACATCATAAAGGTAGCAGGAAGGCGCTGGACGCAGGCCGCTACCAACCGGGCAACATGGAAAGCATTGGCGGAGGCCTATGTTCAGCAGTGGACGACTATTGACAAAATTTTATAGTGACCTGACACACGCATAAGCATATCACTTCTTAAATGCATAGAAAATTCATTGACTTTGGGGGTTAGCGTATCTTTACTGGGAAAGACATATGTTCAGCAGTGGACATCATATAGCTGAAATGATAATGAAAACTCACCGGCGGTAGAGGAGCGGCGCCTGTGAGCCTGGTGTACTGACGGAAGACATCAGCAGGCTTGTCTCCCATCATGATGAAGGTGTCGATCAGACCAGACTCTGACATGAACCTGGGAACAAGGGAGCATTTTAGTATTCAAGCAACTGTAACAAACATGGCATGACACATTAACCTAGGAAAGATGGAAGGAGGTCTAACCATACCCAGTGCCAAGTGAAGGAAGTTTTGCTACAATAGAGTTGATCAGTTGAGTCTTCTTATGCCGGCTTTCACCATCAATCCCTAATTTTAAAGTGACCCCTATGACATCATAATGCCTGTTATGTGTTACCATAGGGGTCAAAATTAAGGATTGATGGTGGAAACGGGCATTACACCATCATAGGAGGAGGTCTCACTACAGCGGCACAGTCACCAAGAGGAGACGAGGAGCTTGACATGATTCTCCTTTTTTTGAAGTTTTTCCGTTTATGCGCAAATTGTCAAATTCGCAAATTGTCAAGCGGTCGCAATCTGCCAAATTCGCAAAATGTTAAATGCACAAATTGTCAAGTTTTAAAAATGTCTTTATATTACAGTTTTATGGTTTCATAATTAAAAAAACCTTAACATTTTAATGACTAAAAGTTCTGCCAATTAATTACTTGACTTTTATTATTAAACCTAAACAACTGGACATTTTTAAAACTTGACAATTTGCGAATTTGACAATTTGCGCATAAAGGAGTTTTTCTACTATTGTTGGCAACATCGAATAAAAATGTTTATTTTTTACTCTAGCAACTAAGAACTTCGTTCGTCTCGGCGTGCTTCGGTCGTCGCTTCGCGCTCATTCGCCATTTTTTCCGGTCACGTCACTTTAAGCTTCCATCTTTTTTATCAAATTTAATTTTGAAGTTAATGTTTTAATATTTATGTTAAAGTACCAAATTGTAATAAGATCGTATAATAAGTTGTAATAACCAAATTCTTAGCTTCGTATTGTGAGCAATGTCTGAACTGAAAACATTCGTGGCCAATCGCGGTCACGCGAAGGCTTCAATATCTAGGCTGAAAAATGCTTTCGAATACGAAGCATTCCTCAAACTGCCCTTAGAAACCATCAAGGCGAAAAGGCAGCGCCTTGTAGAGGTATTTCAAGAGTATGAGCGTTTCTGTGTACGTATTGCCATCCTTGACCCGGAAGACGCGGAAGATATCGGTACGGTGGAAGATGTATACATTGGGTTATTGGGTAATTTGGACTCTATAATAAATAGATTGTCCTTGTTAACATCTGAGCCCACATCTTCAAATGGCTCGAAGCCGTCAAACGTAAAGTTGCCTCCAATGGATCTGCCAACTTTCGCAGGCAAGTATACTGAATACCATCCATTTATTAATCTTTTTTCAGCTTTAATCCACAAGGATTGCTCACTGTCTCCTGTACAAAAATTGTATTACCTAAAAAGCACTCTCAGTGGTGAACCTCATGCACTCATCAATAATTTGCCACTGCAAGATGAGAGTTATGCAGAAGCTTTACAACTTCTCAAGAGTAGATACGACAACAAAAATCAGATCATACAGGGGCATGTGCAATCTCTCTTGGACATTTCAACCATCACAAGATCAAACTCGGTTAACTTACGATCATTCATTTCAGACATAAAGCAGAACTTAGCAGCCCTGAAGAACTTAGATGAGCCTGTGAACAGCTGGGACTCATTGCTCCTCTGTATATTGTATAAAAAACTAGATGTTTTGACTAATCGTGCATTCCAAATGGAGCGAGATAGCAGCGCTATGCCTACAATAGACGAATTTCTGAGCTTTTTAGAGCGCCGATCCCTCTCATTGGAGAACACTGACAGTCAAAGGCCATCTCAGAGAATGGTCAGCAATGTAGCGGCTACCACACCTACATCAACATGTTCATACTGTAAGTCTGCACAACATAAACTTTATAGATGCCCAACGTTTCAGCTTGCACCCATAAAAACCCGCTTGGAGTTTGCTACAACAAACAATGTCTGTTTTACTTGTTTGTCCAAACACAAGCGCAAATGCAAATTTCACTTCAGATGTACTATCTGCAAAAAAGAGCATAATACTTTATTGCATAATGATGATTTGCATATTTCTCCATCTGTTTCATTATCAGCTGCTACCCAGAGCCAAGTATTGTTACCCACTGCACGAATCAAGCTTATGGCTCAGTCGGGAACCATAATTTATGTCAGGGCCCTGCTGGACAGTGGTTCACAAGCATCTTTCATCACACAAAAAGTTGTTGATTTGTTACAAAAGGCTCCTACAACTTCCAATACTAAGATCATTGGCATCACCAAAAAGGAACAGATCATTGACAAAACTGTTAATGTAGATGTGCATTCTACAGTTTATCCATTCAAAGTAAATGTAAACTGTCACATTGTCAAAGCTATTACGACCAAATTGCCACATACTAAAATTGATTTGTCGTCCTTTAAATTTCCACCCAATTGTAAACTTGCCGACGAAAACTTTAGCACGCCTGGTGATGTGCATGTGTTACTTGGAGCTGACATTTTTTTCCAGGCCCTGCTAGCATCTGAGCCAGAGACTTCTGTCACAGGACAAGTACCTGCAACTTCTACATCGGTCAGCCCCGAGCAACCTTCTATTGTGAACACCGCCTTCGGGTATATCGTCGCAGGCAGCAGTAACTCAATTGTAAATCAAAAACAAAACCAGGTGATATCTTTATTTTGTAGAGAATGCGACAATTCAATTAGTAATCAACTGAATGCTTTCTGGGACTCTGAGAAGGTACCGGAGATCTTCCCAGAACAATTACCAGAGCATGATTATTGTGAAAATCTTTTTAGGGAAACAACAAAGCTTGAGAACCATAAGTATCAAGTCACAATGCCCATTAAGGTGCCATTAGAGCAAGTTAACTCTGAATTAGGACAATCGTTTCATTTAGCGCTCAATAGATTTCTGAATCTGGAAAAGAAACTACACAGAGATGAAGTTCTCTTTTGTGAGTACAAAAAGTTTATAGACCAATATGTTGATTTGTCACATGGCTCCTATGTAGACACAAGCAGTCATGACTTGTCCAGGGATCCTGTCCACTTTCTCCCTCACCATGCCGTCACTAATTTGGACAGCTGTACCACAAAACTTCGTGTAGTATTTGATGGTTCCATGCTAACTGAAAAGAAGGTGTCACTCAATAACATGTCGCTCAACGGTCCAGTAGAACAGAGTGTATAACATTTGATTCAGCCAACAACCATGAACATAATAAGAGAGGCTATCAACTTGAACCCCGCAGAGGATGTCGACTATCTGACAAACATCGAAACCCTCATGTCGCAGGGAGGGGAGTATGACGCCAACCAGGGCAACAATTACCCTACACCCCGCTATGTTATATC
Source organism: Ostrinia furnacalis (assembly GCF_004193835.3). Classification (NCBI taxonomy): domain Eukaryota; kingdom Metazoa; phylum Arthropoda; class Insecta; order Lepidoptera; family Crambidae; genus Ostrinia; species Ostrinia furnacalis. Next base: position 19,860 of record NW_021130280.1, read on the forward strand.
GGCAGCCATCTGGTTTGCCAAGGGTCTACTGAATGCCACTCTCAGGCAGATTACAGGTACAGAAAAACCCGGCTGGGTTGCTAAGCCAGAAAGGGACTACGGGCAACATAAACTCTATCTCGGGATGTGCCTGCTGATCTCTCTAGGAAAAGAGATCAACTCGACCAACAGAACCGCTCTCCAGAAAAGATGGGAAGCGATGCTCGCGGGAATAGGTGTTCCATCGCGTCTAGAAAGCGCACAAGAAAACAACGTTTATGACAGCGTAGTACTCTTTCAGTCGGAGATGAAGGCTAGGTTAGTCCTAAGTAGAGGTGGGCGCCACGCCGGCGCGCCGCCGCCGCCGCGAATTTTTGCACGCCGCCGCCGCCGACGACAAGCTGTCGGCGCGCCGATACTGATATTGTATCAACTATTTGCAATTTATTCCTCTTCTATACTGTACTTTCTGGATTTGTGTTTCGAACGCAGAAAAACTAACTATAATATTTATTCTTTAATGCCATATAAATTGGTACACAAGGCGAACTTAATGCCGTTGATATACCAATAAATTGATTGAATAACTTAATACTAACTATTTTAACAGTTAATCCAGTACATTATTCAAGTTGCTGCTTGGTCTAGTAAATAATTGATCGCGAGAGGCGCCGCTCACTCTTGTTATCAAGAAAAAAATCGCCGCCTTCGTCTGGCAGACAACCTACACTATTGGACTATTATACCCATCAAANTTCTTATGTAGATATAAGCAGTTATGACTTGTCCAGGGATCCTGTTTATTTTCTCCCTCACCATGCTGTCATTAATTTGGATAGTTGTACCACAAAACTTCGTGTAGTATTTGATGGTTCCATGCTAACTGAAAAGAAGGTGTCACTCAATAACATGTTGCTCAACGGTCCAGTAGTTCAGAGTGATTTGTTTGAAATTTTACTAGCTTTCAGATTAGAAAAGTTGTATTTTATATGCGATATTACAAAAATGTTTAGATGCATTGAAATAGATCCCAAGCAACGATCTTTGCAAAACATACTTTGGCGTGAGTCACGAGATGACCACATTAAATGTATACAGTTAAACACTGTTACCTATGGTCTCAAGTCATCCTCGTACCTGGCTACGCGTTGTCTCATAGATCTTGCTGATAAATATAAGGATTTATATCCACGTGCATCATCAATACTTAAGAACAATACCTTCGTAGATGATATGCTCCCAACCACTAACACTGAAACTGAATTGTTGAAAATGCAGGAGGAAATTATAGATCTTCTCGCCCAGGGAGGATTCCAGGTTCACAAGTGGGCCTCCAACTGTAGCTCAATACTAGAAAAGGTACCTAAAGACAAGCATCAGCCTGTAAAGCCTGATCTGCAAGGAGATTACATCAAAGTTTTAGGTATTAATTTCGATACTGGAGAGGATGTGTTTGCAAGCTCATGTCCGGAGCCTTACCAAAGCTTACATGATACAAAACGCGAAATATTAAGTTATATCAGCAAATTTTACGACCCTTTGGGACTGATAGGACCGATGATTGTTCATGCAAAGGTAATTATGCAACTGCTATGGGCTTCTGATTCGGACTGGGACGCCACTCCTCCAGACAATATTCGTCAAATGTGGCTTGAATTTGTTAAAAATCTTTCACAGATGAATACCATTAACATCCCGCGATGTGTCAAACCAATAAATGCAGTAAGCATTCAGCTTATAGGATTTGCAGATGCATCTTCTGTAGCTTACGGGTGTTGCCTATATTTGCGTTCCATTGACGAGCAAGGTAACGTTCATATGCATTTGCTTTGTTCGAAGTCACGTATAAATCCGTGTAAAAAAAAGCTTACCATGCCTAAACTTGAGCTGAATGCTGCGATATTATTGGCTACGTTAGCTAAAAAAGTAAAAGGTACGTTACTTAAAAAATTCTTAGTCAACGATACTCATTTCTTCTCAGATTCGCAAATTGTATTAGCCTGGTTGAGAACTGACGTCACTCAGTTGCAAACATACGTCGCAAATAGAGTCAGGTCGATAGGGGAACTCACACACAGCTATGAGTGGCATTATGTTAACACCAGTGATAATCCTTCAGATTGTCTTAGCAGAGGTATTCAACCACACGAACTACAAAACCATGTTTCGTGGTGGCAAGGCCCTTCGTTCTTGCATGATCNACAGGATCCCTGGACAAGTCATGACTGCTTGTGTCTACATAGGAGCCATGTGACAAATCAACATATTGGTCTGTAGACTTTTTGTATTCACAAAAGAGAGCTTCATCTCTGTGTAGCTTTATCTGTGTGTGATTAGAAGTGTAACATTTTACACTAATTTAGCTATGAACATCTCATTGTTTGTTTTTTTTTCTTTTCTATACATGATATACATTGTATACAATATTGTTTAAGTTTTTGTTGTACTGAACCAATGTGTACTAATAGACTAAGAGCTAGTGAACGCCAGACCTACGTTATTTTATAAAGGCTGAAAGTTTGTCAGCGCATGCTCCCAACATAGCTAAGAACCNGGCCCTTCGTTCTTGCATGATCGAAATTATGCATTCTTGCCAGTTCCTCAAACTGAGATACAGCTACCTGAATTAAAAAAGAACAATAGTTTAATTGTTTGTACAACAACTGTTGATACTCATTGCAGTATTTTTGATGGGCTAAAAAAGTATTCGAGTATAAACAAAATGACTAGAATTCTTGCATACGTCATTAGATTTTGTAATAATATAGGGGCCAACTCTGTTAAAAGGAAAGGATTTGTCACCGCAGATGAACTTGACAATGCATTGCTGTTGATAGTGAAGCATGAACAATATCAATTTTATCCAGATGAAATTAAGTCTCTGCAATCTGGCAAACAAGTCACAGGTAGCTTGATGCAACTTTCACCTTTTATAGACGGTGTCGGTGTTATTAGGGTCGGCGGTCGGCTACAAAATGCATTACTTCCCTATGCAAATCGGCACGCCGCAATATTGCCCAAAAAATCGATTATCACCGAATTGATTATAAATAAAATAAAATAAATCTTTGGACAATTTCACACAGCGTATTATTATGAATGAACACATTATGCTCCTGCATGCAAGTCAAAGGCTGGTTTTATCATCTATCAAACAAAGATTTTGGATTCCTGATGGATTGCGCACTGTAAAAAAGGTTATTCATAAATGTGTAACCTGTCACAGATTGAAAGCCGCTGCAGCAACTCAACTGATGGGTTCCTTGCCTTCAGCACGAGTCAACGCATGCCGCCCGTTTGAGAAGGTCGGGGTAGACTTCGCTGGACCGGTTGCCGTAAAAAACAGTCGCATCAGGAAACCCGTGATTGGAAAAGGTTACATTGCACTATTCGTATGTTTCGTCACGAAGGCTATCCACCTTGAACTTTGCTCAGATTTGACAACCGAGTGCTTTCTCGCGTGCTTCAAGCGCTTTATTGCAAGAAGGAATTTGCCCAGCGATGTCTACTGTGACAACGGCACGACGTTTAAGAGGGCAAGGAACAAATTGGATGAGTTCTATATCTTGCATTTTTCTCAGGGGGTTTCCTGGCTTTTCCTCTGGTGCTCACGCCTCTTTTGCTCAAGGGCATGGTCGTAGGCACCCCGGCAACTCCTGCAACTGTTAATCCTGTCTTATCGGTTGGTAGGGTCAAGGGATACTCGTCCTCATAATCCATGGCTTCTTGGGTCAGTATTGTGGCAACACTTGTTCACTCGTTTTTCTTAAAGACAATTGTATGGCGACACCTATCAGAAGCTTAGTGCCTACGCTTTCTGCGACGGGGCTCTGCGTCCTCTTCATCTGAGCTATCCCCGTCACGTCGACGGCGTCTTCTGGTCCCAAGGCCCAGAATGCGCATCTTCTCCAACACAGCATCTGAGGGCTCAGAGATGGAGAGCTTGGCGTCTTCTTCCAGGTATCTATTAATGAGGGAGAGCTGGTTGCTCTTAATGGCCTCCGACGTGCGGAAGTTCTCTCCCACGCTCTTCATCTTTTTCGCATAGGCTATGGCGGCCACGTATAGATGATTATAATTCTTGTGTGTCAGCTCGGGATGTGCATTGGGGTTGATAACCCGCGAGAATGGGAAGTGAGGTTGGGTCTTCGCTTGGTCCATTGCGAATTTCAGGGCAAGAGCCTGATCTAGCACTGCTTCTATTTCTAAAACGGCACTGCGGGCCTCTATGAAGGCGATCATGAACAGGACGGCTTTGTAGCCAGAGTGTTCCCATACCATCTTCACTTGATTGATGGCAGCTAGCTCGGAGCCCGTGTACTCAGTGTTTAGAACCTTACCCACAAGAGCCTCTCGAAGACCCAATCGGGCCTTCATTTCAGCTTGGAAAATTGTGACACTGTCAAACACGTTGTTCTCTTGAGCATTCTCTACAAAATAAAGATATCACCTGGTTTTGTTTTTGATTTACAATTGAGTTACTGCTGCCTGCGACGATATACCCGAAGGCGGTGTTCACAATAGAAGGTTGCTCGGGGCTGACAGATTTGAACGATTTCTGAAGGCTTCAAAATCTTGGCTTTTCGGGTTAACCAAGTGACACGGGCAGCTAGCGAATTGACGTCTTGAGCACTGATTCAAATGGACGTGCACATCGATGAAATCCGTTAGCTCAGGAACCCCTGTGAATTCCTTCATTGTTTCAGACATGATTCCACCAAAAATAGGTGACAAAGATTTGACGTTCATCAGTATGTGATGTTCTTTTGGTCTTGAGGGGTTGAAGTTGTACTCGATCACCATTGGCTTATCAAGTGGATAGCTCCCACAACTTTTTCCGAATGAGATCATTCACGACGTTATCGGGATAAAAGGATTGAACAAACCGTTTGTAGTCTTGGAAGCACATGAAGTTGGCCATGTAGAGAATCATCTCCAAGGAGAAGATAACTGGCTGCTTCGATGTTGAGAGCGGTGGTGATGGTGCAGCCGTATTTTCAGAGACGCGGCGGCGTTTTGACGTCGACTTTTTTCCTTTCAAATTCATTGAGATTAAGAGGAAATATACTTTTCGTATGACGCGGAAAACACTAGCCAACAGCGAGACGGTTGAATACGTTCTGCAGTCTCAGAAGTTCATACGATGAGAGTCGATCTAGGCTATCAGTTTCCCAATTTATAGGCACGAGACTTATCAATCCGTCAATTTATTTAAACGAAACATAGGAATATATCTGGTTATAAGGCCACAAGTCATACATTTAATTGTATGCAACGTGTGATACTTTGATAAACTATCGTAGTCGATAACATGACTTTAATTCGTACTATTGCATCAACTAGGTAGACAGACTTGTAGGTATGTTCCAAAAAGTTTGACCGCGAAGTGAAATACTGATAGTAGCCGCGATAACTGTTGTTAATACTGCACTTCGATTACATAACGTGTCCTCTGTATATGCGAGCGATGACTTTGACTGTGCAGTACAAAGCAAACATCTATTATCGTGAACATATTATGTTTACATACAATATGTTTTGCCCTCAGCTCCCGCGCCCGTGATTACGTGATTACGCCCGCCCGTATTTCGAAATCATATTAATGCAAGTTGTTCCTTGATATTCATCAGGATAATAAGTGGCCGAAGATTGAGTCAAATGAAGGCATGTTTGATCAAAAGAGTGTTCACCTAACCATCGAATATTGGGGTGTACTGTCGGACACGAAAGTATGAATGGGACATTTTGGTGAAATTTAAAAAACGGCCGATGCCTGCGTTGAAGTTGCTTGAAGCTGTTTTTATTCGTTGCAATTACGATTCCTGTTGGCTATTGACTTCATCCTTTTGTCCATGAATTTAATGATGAGGTTCACAGGTGCAATAACTATATTGAACAGCGTTTGTCCGATAATGCAATTCCTCGTCCATTGTTGCTCCTGGAGCATTTCTACCCGGAGCTGGTCTGCTTCATTCTGATTGAGACAACTGTCGGCGTTATAAATGATTCGGTCTTTGGAGCTTTGGTTTGACGAATAAAAACTACTTTAAATCCTGCGTCGTAAATTTTTGATGGTCATTCTTCATGGCACATAATTCCAATTGCATTTGCTGTAAGTGTGTTAGCACATTTTCAATTGTTTGGTCTCTTGAATTTTGCTGCCGTTGTCGTTGACTGCTGATACTTCATTAATGTTCGCATTCTCTAATATTTTATTTGGCTTATTTTGTCTAAATGTGATGTTTCTGATACGGTCAAAACAGAAGTCACATTAAATGGCAATAATAACCTGAGCCATAAAACTAGAATACCTAGTTTTATCATCGATTATCTCGCGTCCTAACTACCGCATCCGGCTCTCAAGGTGTGATGGCTTCAGATCTCCCAGGTCTAAATCTGATAACAGTTGTATAGATGATAAAAAACCGTATGTAACCGCTGTTGTTCCAATTCTTCAAAACAACTAATTAGCTGTTCTTTAATAGTTGAAAACTTGCCAGTTGTTGGAGATTATGATATGTCGCTTACTGTGCCATGGTAGGGACCGTATGAATGAGACAAAGGTTGTTGTTGGTCTGGTTGTTGGTTGGTCTACGTGATTATTTAAACGATGTGGGATTCTGAAACTTCTTCAGAAAATTTTCTGATGGGAATTTTGCCATGGTAGGGTATCGTATAAATGAGACAAAGGTTGTTATTAGTCTGATTTATTAATTATATCACATGAGTATTTATACAGATAAAAGATAAATAACGTCACAGCATCTTAACACTATGTGGTAAATCTGCTGACACTGAACGTGATCAAGATAATGATTAAATTATGTGCATACCGGCACAGTACTCCCCCTTTTAAATAGGAATAAACAATGATGCGCTAATTACAATAAATGTCTACGTTAATACATTTGTACTGTAAAGTAAATCTATGTAGTGAAAAATGGTGACATGTTCATAAAGATGAGTTCGTATCTAACAAAATCGAACCACTGGCTTGACAGTTCTTCCTGATCTAGTGGTATACGTGCTGTTTTCTGTTTTCTTGTAAGTTACGTTTTCACAGTCGTGGTTTGCTTTCCACCAATCTTTGGAAATTCTTAATATAGATAGATATAGATTCCAAGTTGTTATCTATCGAATGTTGAGACATTTTTTATTGAGCGTCGCTTAATTTTTGTAAATAAAAACTTATTGAATGAATTTTCTTAATGCCTTCTGTGCTATGTTGGGAGACCGTATGAATGATACAACAGTTGGTATTAGTCTCTGTTATTAGTCTGTTTTACACGAGTATTTATACGATGTAGATTATAGATAAATGACGTCACAGCATCAGCACTATACGTGATAAATGTGCTGACACTGTGAACGTGATCAAGATAAGATATGAAGAGATTAAGTATTGCGCATACCCCCTTTAAATAAGAAATAAAAAATAATGCGCTAATTACAATAACATACATAAATTATCTACGTTAATACATGGTTCAATGTTCAATCTCTACATACTTACATACAAGAAATAGAAATAATGCGCTAATTACATAATACAAATTACAATAACTATCTACGTTATACAAATCATATGGTGAAAATGGTGAAATGTTTATAAAGATTTTAACAAAACATAACCACTGGCTTCTTCCTTATCTGGCGTTTTCACAGTCGTGGTTTGCCCTCGCGCAAGCTCGGCGTTACGCGATGGGTGCGCTGTAGTCACAGCGTTCATGCCTTGTGTCCTCGCACATTTCGTAAGCGTTATCGGCTTCTGAAGACCAAAGGATAGGCGAATTATCATACTTAATTATTCATTATGAATACTTTGATACGCGGCTGCGTAATTTTCTCAATTCCTTAACTGTGTTTCAATTCATCGATTGCTTTGTATTTCTGCTCTGTTGGGCGATTCCTTGGCTCGTTATCGGATAACTTAAGAAATATTATTCGCTCTGGAGGGACTCACATTTTTCTAAATTATTTAATTCCCAAGTTAAGAGTCAGCGTTTTCTCACCGTAAGTGTTTATCTTTGAGCCATTCGTGGCGTATATTTCTCATTTGGCATTGTTGCTTATCACTGATATGTTGCTCCCGTAACGATTAAAAACCTCATACAACTTTTTCAGTCGGTAAAAATAAGGCAGTTAGACGGGTAGATAGCACAGAAGCCGGGCTGGCTGTGCGATTTTTTGTTTCCTGGGTTCGTTTGTTTTCAATCACATGATTTTTTGATTTTTCGCATTTTTCTATATATCTTCTAAAATGATGATGATGGTTGTGGGATANTTTAAAATAATTATTATGACTGGATAAAAAGGCTGGTACCCAGAGCCATAAAATTATGAACTAGGCCACGCCCACTAGGTTCATTCCACTTGCACGTGTAGAACGTGCGAGACAAAATTGGTTTATTCCAATTTGTACTGAAAAACCAAATTTACTAAAATCTTAGTGTACTTTCTTTATGGGAGTCTCTTGTTTATCTTAAATAATAGGTATTGTTCCCTACTTTTATCTCTGTGAATATGGCAAGAATGCAAAGTAACACGGTGTATACTTGGCAGGATATAAAACTCCGTCACCGCGATGCAGGTTTGTATGAGCGGCGGAGTGTGCCATAGTGTAGTAGTTACAGCGCCATCTGTTGGTACACAGTTTGTAGTGGCATATCGTCGATGTCGCCACACGCTCCCCCCGGAAGAACCGGAGGTGGATGACGTCAGGATGAGCTCAGTCATCTGTGCGTGATGAGCTTATCCTGACGTCAGTACCACGACGACTGTACCAACAGATGGCGCTGTAACTACTACACTATGGCACACTCCGCCGCTCATACAAACCTGCATCGCGGTGACGGAGTATCTAGACTGGTATAGACTTGAGCCTATGGTCTTCATGGTAGTGACAGGCACGTCCATGTTTCGGATCTTTTCGAACCCTGCTCTATCTGAGGGGTACTTTATCGCATAGAAGAGCCCCACCAAGCTTGGTATGCTAGCATACTCCATTGGGGTGTTCATCTTGACAGATGTTGTGCGCAGTTTCAATATGTCTGCTCTCATGTCATACCCGCTTATTAACTCTCTAATGATGTTTAACCGTGGAGCGTACACATCAAACGGATTCATACCGCGAATGATCTCCACCAAAGTTATGTTCCCCAAGATTCTGAAGGCCGAGTGCAAGGTTGCGTCGTTAAAGTCCAGTGAAGCTGAAGTAGCGAATTGGCGTAGTGACTTGTAGTATGAAAAAGAGGTATTGTAGTGTGATGCCTGCAGTATGTCGAATTCATATCTAAGGCGGGGCGTGTTCAACAGGTATTGGACACTCATTGTAAAGGGTGACCCAGAGTCAAGGATTATAGTAGGCATAGACCCGCGCCTCGACTCCACCCTTTCTCCGCCGTGAAAGGTGTAAGACTGTCGCTTAACACGACGAGTGGTCGAGTTTTTTGTCTCCTCGGTAGCACGACGCACTCGCAAGAAGTTCTCATTGTAAGCAGCCACCTTGTCCATGGCTCCCCTCTCGCGTGCAGAATCTGCGTGGTATGCGTATGGGGAGAATCGGGGAAAGACATCGTCGAAGTAGGCTGTGTAGTCACTGATAATGTACTTAGCTGATCCGTTGTAGAAGAGTGTGTTTCCGACGAGTAAAGATGTGTCAAAATGCACCGACAGCATCTCTAAGAGCAACTCCCTGTCCATCCCAAAGAACTGATTTTTGAAGAAGGGAGAACACGCACGCAGGGTGTCGCCTGCTACAGCCAGATGGACATCGAACAGGACGTCAGCCGGGGTAAGGGTACGCATGCCCAGCTGTATACTACTGTCGGGACTGTGGGCAGCTAACACCTCCGAGCGGATAGTCTCGTCGTGAAAACACTGACTGAATAGTAGCTAAGACATCGCTATGAAGAAGCGTTCATAGGAGGCGAGCCTTTGTATTGGATGTATTATCGTCACATTAAGGTCGAGAGTGGACAGATGCTGCACCCCAGAGAATACCCAAGGGACGGATACACCCACCGCATGGCTCACCCAGGATGGTATGCGTTCCAACGTCCTTCCGATGCCACGCATAGCAGTCGCTAGTTTCCTACTAAAGATGTTGGCCTGTCTCCGTCTGCGTTTCGGGATGCGCCGCATCACCTTTGATAGGGTGGCGAGTACGTTCCGGTTGTTGGACTTGATCACGTTTATAGTTGTCGGGGTTCCGGCCAGCCTCACTGATATTGGCACTTGAACCAGCGAATCAACGGGAGCCTGAGACAACGTCTGCAGTGTCTGTGCGCTCCGTCCCACGGCTGACAGTGATGGCATTGATGGGTATTTTATCTTGTTGCCTGCCCTTGCCAACGCTCCAAGGTTGGGGCGTCACGGGACGAGGCGATTACCCCGGAAGCGGAGCCCGACGATACTGAGATGGACGAGCCAGACTCCAATGGGGACTTGAACACGGTCAGGCTAGAATCAGAGCCAGAGGACACAACAGAGCCGAGAGACCCGTGTTTTATGTTTGCGCTGATAGATGGGCCCTGGAATTCGTAAGCTGGTAACCCCGCCGCCAACTCATCCGCCAATGACGATAAGCCAATGTTCTCCGGTGCGGCAGGTAGTCCGGCCTCAAATCTACGGGCGGTCAAATGGTCTGCTGCGTATAGCGCTCTCTCGTACCAGTTCCTGAAGGGGGCAGACAGGTATCGGACAGGCGGTCCGATGATCCGGTTAACTGCGGGGGAAATATATGGGGTGTATATGTGCTTGACACCCAGATGTGCGGCCACGTATATCGACGTGTCGCGTATGCCGTCGATGAAAAAGTCGGCGACTCTCGGCACAGAGCAGTCCTCGGCACCGCAATCATTCCCCGCGACTATCTGAACAGGGGCCTTCAACTTAACCGCAAGCGACGGGAAGCTCTGCACCAAAAAGGGGTAGTTGTATGTTCCGGAAGTTACGACGTTTAGTATAGAGTCTTTGTTAGTGTATGAGAATGTTGGCACTCCAAACGCCGTCTGCACGAGTACAGGGTTGAGGCGAGCCGCCAGCTGGTCCACTGATACAGTGTCTCGGTCTTGACACGACAATCCGGGCGCATGTGCTGATAACATGATACAAAGGCCGATGGAAGGAGGCAAATCAACTATCAGGTATCCATGGGTACTGTTTGTCACATACTTGGTTTTATACACAGTGCTCCCAACCGTCATGTCCAAGTCCAGCACCGACGTCACGCTTTTGATGGATATATAAGATGTAGTCAGGTGGAGGTTGTTCCCATTATACGCCGTAGGGTGCAATGCTATATAGATGTATGGTAACAAATAGACGATAGCAAGCTTGAACGCAAGTGGGGAAATCATGGTGCGTAGAATAAGTCACGCAGATTGTAGGTAAATATCCAGGCGCAGATCGAGTCTGCTAAGGTAGCGTGATATTTGAATTCGTGTCGCCCAAAACCAACAACCCTCACAGCGGGGGAAAGATCGTAGTTCTCCGAGTACCTAGATAGTGGTAGGGTACACCCGGAGTCGTGGGCCCGTGTTACCAGCAGTTTAATCTGTGGATGGCGACTTTCTAGTACGAACTCGACACTACGTAAGCGCAGAGGTGACTCTGGGGTGTAACCAAACAGGGGGTGCTTGTCTATTAGCTCCCCCACGATTCTAGCACATGTGTTGTACGACTGGACAGGCAAGGGGTTTTCGACTTCCAACGGACCCAAGGACCCCCAGAGAGCCGAGCCCGAATACGGGGTCACACGGATTTGAAAAGTGAAGAACAAATTTGCCGCTTCAACTGACAAGCCAGGAGCGGATATCTGTGCTATGGTTGCAAGTCGCGGGTCTATCACGACCAAGCCGGGGTATGGGTGTCGAGCAACTGAGTCCTCCAAGGAGCCGTGCCACAAAGTGAAGGTTTCAAGGGGCGATGGAGGTGGGTTCAATCGTATGTGGATACTCCAAACCTCCTGTCCAGCTTCCTCGCTTGTGCTCAAGGACCATGGGAGTATAGGATCAGTGGGCTGGGCATTAAGCAGGGTCTGAATAATCGTAACGACAGCGGTGGTGTTTAACATACTACGTCTGCCTTCGCTGTTCCCTCAAACCGGATCTCCAGTGGCTAATGCACGCGCTGTCGTGATGATGCTGCTCGTACAGCCCCCAATGCGACAAAATCCAACGCTCGATGGGGGACAGGTCCTCAAAGGACTCTTCCGATTTCCGTTCTAAGCTGGTGATACAGAAATAGGGGTGGGCGGTGAGTGTGAGGGCTGTTCTGTGCTTCTCGACCCAGTCCTCAGGCCAAGGTGCTTCGCAAAATATCTCACTGTTGTTAATTGAAAAGAAAGGAAGATTTCTAAAGATAGTAAGTGTACTCATTTATGCTCAAAGTCTTTCGAGCGAATGTCTAGGATTTTTCTTAAATCTACAGTACTCAAGTACTAAGTGGTCTCGTTCCGCGACCGGTTTTAGATCTGTTCTCACATGCAGTGGTTGCCTTCACTGGTCGATGTCGCCACAATGGTAAAATCTTCTTATTTGACTAGGCGACCTTGGCCTGTAACTGCTGCGTCGCAAATTTTCACGGTCATTCTGCATGGCACATAATTCCAATTGCACATGTAGCTGTGTTAGCACATTTTCCATTATTTGGTATTGAATTTTTATGCTGTTGTCGTTGACTGCTGAACTGCTGAGACTTCGTTCATTTTCGCTGATTGATGTTGATTTCACAATAATCGATGTTCATGACACGGACGCGTAATTTTCTCTGCTCAATCGGAGTAACCAATTTGATTCCATGTCAGATGGTGAAAGCTGGCGGAGGCTGATGCCGAAGGTGGTGGTGATGGAGGTTGCGTCTTCTTCTTCGTCGTCGTTAGTCGGCTTCGTCTGTGCCATCTTCATCGGCTTCTTCGACTTCGTTGGGGTCAGCAATTTGTGCCAACTTCGTCGGGATCATCTTCTTCGTCGGGGTCACCAATTTGTGCCAACTTCGTCGGGATCATCTTCTTCGTCGGGGTCACCAATTTGTACCATCTTCGTTCGGTGGTCGGGCGTTGTCACCAATTTGTGCCATGTTGGGAGACCGTATGAATGATACAACAGTTGGTATTAGTCTCTGTTATTAGTCTGTTTTACATGAGTATTTATACGATGTAGATTATAGATAAATGACGTCACAGCATCAGCACTATACGTGATAAATGTGCTGACACTGTGAACGTGATCAAGATAAGATATGAAGAGATTAAGTATTGTGCATACCGGCACACCTTCCTTGCACTTTTCATAAGCGTTTCGGCTTCTAATGACCAAGAATAGGCGAATAATCATTATTTTTTAAATTATTTAAATATTCGTTAAGAATACTTTGGTATACAGCAGCGTGAGGCAGATTATGTCTATAGAAATTGACCATGCCTAAAATCTTCTCAATTCCTTAAATTGTGTTTGAATTCATCGATTGCTTTATATTTCTCCTCTGTTGGGCGAATTCTTTGGCTCGTTACCCTTGCATACCGGTGCAATGTAGGGCGTTGGGACGATGAAATAAAGTAAATAAGACTGCGAGTTAAGAGTAATTAAGCCCGCGTTTATTATAGAGCATTGCCGCCCAGCTTATCCAATTCTCCATCAACTCGGTCCGTTGTCTTTTCATTAGGAATTTCTTGATATTATCACTGTTTTNTACTATAAATTCATTTCTGGTATTTTTAAGTCCTTGCAGATCTACGATTATACAAGGTGGACCAAAAGAAGTCATTCCTATGTTGTTTGGCTCTCATTTTTTTTTTCTAAGAGAAAAACTTCGATTCTGTTTTTTTTTTATTATGTTTATTAATTGAACCTGTTGAGTCCTACTCGATTAGCACCTATCTATCAGGTCTTATGTAGGGGTGGAAATGATACGCACGAATTCTGGCAATACCGATTTATATTAAATTTGGTCTGCGTGCTTACATAGTGCTCTCGAATTAAGGACTAAATATTAGTAAGGAAGAACTCGCTTATTTTATGACGTGCACTTTTACAATTCCATTGTAGGAACTGGCAAGTGTCCGTCGGAGCCATGGTTGTGACTGGTCCTTAAGTTAAGAGATTCTGGGGGAAGTAAGTTGTACAGTTTAGTTAACTGCGAGGCTACGTTGGTCGGTAGAGCATCATTAAATTTAGATAAAAATTTGTATAACAAAAGCTATTGCAGATTCAATAAGATTTTCATATTTAGGGGTACTGTTTTGCAGAGCACAGCCATTTGGCATTGATGGAGTTGGTTCAGCTACAATAGACCGATGAGCTTCGATATCATAGCCTTTGTGTATTGGTGATTGAGAATGACGTGGGACCTGAATAACAGTTTCTCTGTATGACTTAATAGGGGATGGTTGAGTATATTGTATGGTGTGCCGTTGGGATGCAGAGAAGGTAGAAGTAGACGGGGCAGTCGTTCTTGTGACATCACTGTAGGGACGTCGGACAGAAGGAGTTTGGGAAGATGCTTCTAAATAAGAAATATTTTCTTGTGACATTAACAGTTTTATGTTTCTTTGGCGTGATTGTTCGGGGCAAGATTTATCAATGGCAAGGTGACTTCCTGAACATAGTAAGCAAGAGACTCTCTCATTAGGGACTTAACATTCATCGCCACAGTGAGGTTGGGCACAACGGAAACACCTTGGTTTGGACCTGCATTGGTTTTTTACATGCCCAAACCGGCAGCAATTGTGGCATTGGATGGTTGGTAAAAGGTAAGTCTCAACAGTTAGGGATGTGTGGAAGGAGTAGATTTTCTTGGGTAATATCTGACCTGCAAACGTTTTTTATTTTGTTTATTAATTGAACCTTTAGAATTTTATTGGTCAAGTCGAGAAGATGATATCGGTCAAATTCTTTTTTCTCCGAAATTTCGGCACTTTAGATCAACACGCGCATGGCGTAGGGTATCCAAAAGAAATACGACAAGAATCTTTGTGGTAGGTATATCTGCAACATATCTCAAAGTGGACGCTTCATCAAGTCGTTGTCGCTATGGATTAGGACATTGACTATTTTTACCTGGGCGTTGAAAAACCGATGTTGGTAACTTTTTTTCTGCTTCTTCACACAATTGCATGAGATATTTGTCAAAATCTGGATCGAAATCTTTTCCCCCATTATTTGCTGCTTCAACTACTTCGTAGTTTTCAATTAACATATTGTCGAAATATGGATCAAAAACATCCTATCGCAAGTTTAAATAACTCAGTACTCAACAATATCAGTCACNCGATGTAGATTATAGATAAATGACGTCACAGCATCAGCACTATACGTGATAAATGTGCTGACACTGTGAACGTGATCAAGATAAGATATGAAGAGATTAAGTATTGTGCATACCGGCACACCTTCCTTGCACTTTTCATAAGCGTTTCGGCTTCTAATGACCAAGAATAGGCGAATAATCATTATTTTTTAAATTATTTAAATATTCGTTAAGAATACTTTGGTATACAGCAGCGTGAGGCAGATTATGTCTATAGAAATTGACCATGCCTAAAATCTTCTCAATTCCTTAATTGTGTTTGAATTCATCGATTGCTTTATATTTCTCCTCTGTTGGGCGAATTCTTTGGCTCGTTATCCGTGCATACCGGTGCAATGTTGGGCGTTGGGACGATGAAATAAAGTAAATAAGACTGCGAGTTAAGAGTAATTAAGCCCGCGTTTATTATAGAGCATTGCCGCCCAGCTTATCCAATTCTCCATCAACTCGGTCCGTTGTCTTGTCATTAGGAATTTCTTGATATTATCACTGTTTTTATTTTTATTTCACGTTCATTTATTTAGTTCTATAATTTTATTGAAGATTTAAGTCCAATTAATGTTTTNCTAGTCCATTTTTGTTAGCTCACTTTTCACCGATTAATGTTTTTCACCAATTTTTCTTTACTTTTAATTCATTTTAAATATTTCCTAACCATCTGCTCAGCGCTGCGTGAACAGCACTGGCAGGGTCGCCATGCAATGTTGGGCGTTGGGACGATGAAATAAAGTAAATAAGACTGCGAGTTAAGAGTAATTAAACCCGCGTTTATTATAAAGCATTGCCTTATATACCTACTATGGGACGTGAGTGTGTGCGTAGTACCGCGCATACTACACCGGCACCGCAATCAACCCAAAATGATCAATTATGGCTGAGCCATGTATGTGTATTTAATGGACGCTAGCAGGCATATTGATTGCTGTTTCTCGATAAAACTGAGAAAATTGGAATGTTTATATTTGGAAGTGGATACTTGTCATCTACCGTTATTTAATAATACCTAACATGGCCGGTATATATGTGTGTGTTGTGTCAGTAGCACCCACATTTAAAAATATTCCCTCTTGACAAATTTTTGTATGTTATTATCATTATCATTGTTGCTTAAACCTAACAAAGCATAAAGTTATTTTTTATTATAAATTCATTTCTGCTATTTTCAAATCCTTGTAGATCTACGCGTATAGTGTTGATAACGTTTTTATTGCATTCATATTAATTCAATTTATGGAAATCGCCACTTTTTGGATTCTCTGAGTAATAGAGGTAGGTATTTAGTTCTATGTAATTCCATAGAGTTACCTATTTCTCTTCTATAGATTTTCCTATTTGGTTAGCTTGCTTTCACTTCAGCTGTTAATGAGTTGAATAGGTATGGGGGCTTGATCAAAAATATGTGAGTATGCTCTTGAGTAGCTATAACAAATACGTTATTTTTTACTATAAATTCATTTCTGGTATTTTTAAATCCTTGCAGATCTACGATTATACAAGGTGGACCAAAAGAAGTCATTCTTATGTTGTTTGGCTCTCATTTTTTTTTTTTTTTTTTTTATTATGTTTTTTAATTGAACCTGTTGAGTCCTACTCGATTAGCACCTATCAGGTCTTATGTAGGGGTGGAAATGATACGCACGAATTCTGGCAATACCGATTTATATTAAATTTGGTCTGCGTGCTTACATAGTGCTCTCGAATTAAGGACTAAATATTAGTAAGGAAGAACTCGCTTATTTTATGACGTGCACTTTTACAATTCCATTGTAGGAACTGGCAAGTGTCCGTCGGAGCCATGGTTGTGACTGGTCCTTAAGTTAAGAGATTCTGGGGGAAGTAAGTTGTACAGTTCAGTTAACTGCGAGGCTACGTTGGTCGGTAGAGCATCATTAAATTTAGATAAAATTTGTATAACAAAAGCTATTGCAGATTCAATAAGATTTTCATATTTAGGGGTACTGTTTTGCAGAGCACAGCCATTTGGCATTGATGGAGTTGGTTCAGCTACAATAGACCGATGAGCTTCGATATCATAGCCTTTGGGTATTGGTGATTGAGAATGACGTGGGACCTGAATAACAGTTTCTCTGTATGACTTAATAGGGGATGGTTGAGTATATTGTATGGTGTGCCGTTGGGATGCAGAGAAGGTAGAAGTAGACGGGGCAGTCGTTCTTGTGACATCACTGTAGGGACGTCGGACAGAAGGAGTTTGGGAAGATGCTTCTAAATAAGAAATATTTTCTTGTGACATTAACAGTTTTATGTTTCTTTGGCGTGATTGTTCGGGGCAAGATTTATCAATGGCAAGGTGACTTCCTGAACATAGTAAGCAAGAGACTCTCTCATTAGGGACTTAACATTCATCGCCACAGTGAGGTTGGGCACAACGGAAACACCTTGGTTTGGACCTGCATTGGTTTTTTACATGCCCAAACCGGCAGCAATTGTGGCATTGGATGGTTGGTAAAAGGTAAGTCTCAACAGTTAGGGATGTGTGGAAGGAGTAGATTTTCTTGGGTAATATCTGACCTGCAAACGTTTTTTATTTTGTTTATTAATTGAACCTTTAGAATTTTATTGGTCAAGTCGAGAAGATGATATCGGTCAAATTCTTTTTTCTCCGAAATTTCGGCACTTTAGATCAACACGCGCATGGCGTAGGGTATCCAAAAGAAATACGACAAGAATCTTTGTGGTAGGTATATCTGCAACATATCTCAAAGTGGACGCTTCATCAAGTCGTTGTCGCTATGGATTAGAACATTGGCTATTTTTACCTGGGAGTTGAAAACCGATGTTGGATAACTTTTTCCTGTTTCTTCACACAATTGCATGAGGTATTTGTCAAAATCTGGATCGAAATCTTTTCCCCCATTATTTGCTGCTTCAACTACTTCGTAGTTTTCAATTAACATATTGTCGAAATATGGATCAAAAACATCCTATCGCAAGTTTAAATAAATCTAGCCGAACGTTAGGGTTCCCGTCAAGGTCAGGAACCAGGCGTAAGGCCTTGTGGATTGCGTCGGGAGAGACTATCATATTTTCACTAATTCGAGCTAACCTTAGACTGCCGACTTGATGCAGGCTCGCAGAACCGNGAGAACCGAGATTTTCTTGAGTAAAAAAAATATGACTAGGAATAAGAAAATAGGAAGGATAAGCAACACAAGAATGATTCAGGTGTACTTACATGAACATATTTTCGGCTCTCTTCGTGTATCGATCTCTGGATACTCTTCTGGCTGCCAATCTGGTTCCAAATCCTCGTTACGCGGCTTGATAGCCACAGGGCGGCTCCTACGGAAATGTTTTAAGCGCGAAACCGACCGTGAGAATCCTACCGACTGCGCCAATTATAGATTTCTCTAACCTGAATGCAGAGAGACTGTCGGTTTTGACGTGAGAAATATACTGTTGTGTTGTGTTTTTGAGGATTTGAATTGTCTTGACTGGAATTATCACTGTTCTCTAGATCTGCTAGATGAAGGAGTACTACGGAATTGAGTGTCTTTTTTATTGATTTAAAACATGATCGAAATGTTGATCCCTGATCACACACCAATGCAAGTGGGAGCCAGACCAGTCTCAATAATTTTCTTGAGTATTTTAGGTTATTTAATGCGTTAGGTTAATTTATAAGTTACTACTATACTGTCTATTCGACTTCACCTGAAGGTTTGGGAGATAAGGACATAAAAGGGAAACAACGACCAGTTCACGTATTGGCGTGTAATCGACTAAAAAAGACAGCGGCGGGCGCAGCCGCCGCAACGCACACATACAACTAAGTTCGGGCACGGTGTAGGCATACATACACGCCGGTATTCCTCTAATTACACTAGCTAGGCAAACGATGTACCGAGGTGTAATGTGTCCCTACACCATTCCCCTCCTTAAAATAAACATAAACCAAAATTCGCACTGTAACACACATAATACGTACAACTCAACACACATTAGAATTACATTATACGCAACACACAAATAAGCGCACTAAATCACGCAGTGTATACAGTGGGGGCGGGCGCGGCTTGCTGGTGAGGTACTGCCTACACCCTCACTACGGCTGCGTTGGCGCTCGCCGCCTTCTGCACCCGTGACTTGGCACCTCGCTTAATTTGGCGCCATACGAAGTGAACTAGCGCCAAGGCTAACGCTACCACCAAGGCGGGAAGCAGAAAGCCGATCCACTCCAGCCTGTGGCTGAAGTTATTGGTCACAGACTGAGCGATGATGTTGTTCCTCTTGTCTTCCTGTGTGCTCTGATTCGATCCCATGATAGATAAGCGGCGGAGCGCGGCGCAGTGTGTTAACCGCCTTATTCATGTAAGCTACAATATCAATACAAACTACTAATCCTAATGAACCGTGAGTCTCTAATGCCTCTGCAACACTTTCTGCATAATATGTCTTAAGAAGAGACAATGATCCTTCAAATACATATTTAAATCTGACCATTATGGGTTGATTTGTTGATTCGACATTTATTAGACAAATATCTGATTCTTCATCCAGTGTCATTATACATATAAGGCTCTGGATTACAACTCAGAACCTTTTGTGTCCAACTACAGTTTGTCTCAAATTCAAGTAAGCCTTCTTGTTTAATGTCATATGCTTTAAATACAACTTGTGGTCTCTGATTACATCCAATGCATGCCATGGTATGCTCAACTGATATTTTACAATAGCTTGGTATCAGTAAAAGGGAATCAAGTTCCACAGATCCAATTATCAAGTTTGCTGATGCCATTACTGGAATTTGCCTTTTCAATATGTTGTCACCATTTCTCAAAATCTGTCCTACAGGTACTTTATTATAAGAGTTTGTCTGTAGTCGATTTATTACTGGTTCATCATAAGAGCAATTCCCAGTGCATGATGTCATTTCACAATCCAATCTGCTAGTATATGCTGAGAATGTTTTCTTATCTAGTGACATCTGAAATTCTCCTATTGTGTTCTTAACTGGGTAATTAGGCATGCTAGCATCAACCTCATATGGTATCTTCCCAGCGAGCACAATAGCATTCCTTAGATGTACCTGTTCATGTGTGAATGATGTAAGTACAATTGGCATGTTCTTGAGTCCTTGCAGGTCATATCCATCAAGATTGTATTGTGGGTTGTTTGAGTTCAACTTAATATGTTTAGTTATCCCTTTATACTTAATAAAGATGCTTGTTTGCCATATTTCACTTACTTTGTTGTATACCTTGTAACATTGCTCATACATTGGTGTCATAACCCATTTAAACCAAACACATGATGTCTGATGCCAGCACCAAGTATCACACCCTACTGAGTCTGATTTACATCCAAAACCATGTGGTAACATCTTCTCTTCTGTGAATGATGCATGTTTATATCCTTCATGCCAGGTGCCACGATTCCAGCAATTCCCACTAACACTCTTGCACTCTGAAGTTGTTTGTGTTGTTACTTTGTAGTTGCATGCATAATATGCTGCATGGTACCTAGTCACAGTCTTAGAATCTTTAATCCTAAGTTCTAACTTCTCACCATCGACTGTGTTAAAACATATGTTTGAACCTGTCTGGATTGGTATGGAATACATGTTAACTTTTGTACAGTCAGTTGAATCACATATCTTTCCACTGGATGACAAAAAGACCACATAAGGTAAGATGTTAACCATCGCAAGAGGTCACCATGAACACCAATGGCGTTAAGCTTTAAAATTAACAACGAATGGGAAATTTTGTCAAACGCCTTGGAAAAATCGGTGTAAACAGCGTCCACCTGCGACCCGTTTTCCATCGATTCAAGAACAGTATCCAGGAATTCACATAAATTCGTCTCAGTCGAGCGCTTAGAAATAAAGCCATGCTGGTGCACTGTTAACAAAGGACTAATAGCAGGGTAAAGAGTGTCATAAACAATTTTTTCAAAGGTTTTTGGGAGAACAGAGAGTTTCGAGATACCACGATAGTTACGGATATTATGTTTGTCGCCGCTTTTGTGAATAGGGACTACAAAAGAACGCTTCCAAATAAGAGGCATAATACCACATGATAATGATAACTTAAATAAATGTGCGACAGGGTATGACAGGTTATGGGTCTCATCATTGACCTTGAACTCTGAGATTGTTGGTACCGATGATTGCGGTCTGTTGAATTGATTTTGTTACCTCGATTATATTGTTTTTGTGGAGCCCTATGAAATTGCTTTTGTAGAGACCTATTAAATTATTGTTTTGAGCCCTGTTCTGTCCGTATTTTTTTACGGGCTACTAAATCTTAAAATTCTAAGTTTGGCCCTGTGACAGCCTGGACATCAATAAAAAATACCCTTTTCTCTTTCTGTATACTTCTGAAGTCATACCTCCGGGGCTTATTATTTTAATATGGGTACAGTCTATACATGCAATCACTCCAGGAAAATTTGCTATTTCGTAGAAAGATTTTCTGCAACAAAAACAGTTATTATAAGTCTTATGTAATTCAGTAATAGGTAGTATAGTCTTACTTCACCGAGTTCATTCTTCAACAGTCTATGGTCATTTAACAAAATCTTTCATTTTGCTAGCTATCATGTAGACTTGAGCAATAATTCGTGAAACTGACTGTTGGCAAATATTCATAACATCTCCATCTAATTTCTGTAAAAAATAAACATCCATATAAAAATAACACATCACAAACATAGAACAATTTGTACCTACATTATACTTCAATGCTCACAAACTCCAATAATTATATTCAATTCGATACGAGTAGTTCATACGAGAATCAAAATAACTGAAGCTACTGAAGACTTTAAAAATGATTTAACAATAATAATCATAACTATTACAGATCTTAACTTAACCAAGGATAGTGAAGAAATGAACACTGTTTCTGAGTTGATCTGGTTTTTACAGTCTTCGTGAGCACTATATCTGGGAAACAGGCTATCAGCCTTGATAAGGTAACTGCATCATAGTCTCCAGCGACAGCCTTCCTTACCTTCAAGATATTACAAGCCGCATTAAATTTCTTAATCATTTCCTTACTTTTCATTGTGGTCTTGATTCTATCAATATTATTTCCTCTTACAAGGCCAATTAAGCACAGGAGAGGGATATTATCCACTGAAATCTTTTTCAAGACTGTGGCTCTCATTACTTCAGCATTAAAGCCTGCAAAGGCTATCGTATGATTTATCCAATCATTTAGAGACTCTTTGTGGGTGGACAAGAATTCTACTATCCTTTCGTGGATATTGGCAGAAGACGCCTTTTCCAAATCCTCTAGACCCCTTTCTAAATTAATTAACCTCTCCTTTGAATCAGCTATTTTTGAATCAACGGGTGATTGAATTGAAGAGAAGAAGTCGCTAGCCTTAGTTTCACTGGCTAGGGAAGTTGTGAGGAAGAATCTGATATTGCTAGATCTTCTAATTGCCTTCGCTGCTCTTGCCTTCTGCTTTTCCTACTGCTGACTGCACTCTGAGAAGTATTCAATAGAGAAGTATTCAATTTATGAAATAGTAAGCCGTCTTTGTGTGTGAAGAAATGTATGTTAAGCTTGTCTCATCTGAGTGCCCACTGCCCAGTGTTCAAATCATCAACATAGAAGTCATGCAATTGATTCAATATTACTTGCTTTATAGCTGGGTCTTGACATTCGTATGCTAACTGAACTAGACATCTAGTATTAAGAATGGAACCGCTGACGTACTATAGGTCACGGTATTCAACTGCAAGTACCTCAGAGGCTCATACATGTTTTCTCGCCACAAAATTACTTGCAAATGTCTTTGACATGGATGTATGAGAATTTGACGATACATCCATTCGTATGCTAACTGAACTAGACATCTAGTATTAAGAATGGAACCGCTGACGTACCATAGGTCACGGTATTCAACTGCAAGTACCTCAGAGGCTCATACATGTTTTCTCGCCACAAAATTACTTGCAAATGTCTTTGACATGGATGTATGAGAATTTGACGATACATCTTTTCTATATCTCCAGTAAATTTGTAATTATGTTCTCTGAATCTGGCGAGTATAGAAAAAATGTCGCCCTGTACCCTGGGACCCACCATCATACCAGCCAGAAGTTGTCTTAGCAGATGCATCAAACACTACTCTACACTTAGTCGACTCATTCTGTTCCTTAAGAACAGGATGAGGCAATATCACAGCTCTGTCTGGTCTCTCAATCTCTGACGCATGACCCAGGTCCTGATATTCCTGTATAAAACTTAACATATTGCTCTTTTACTTCAGGTTGCCTTTGAAAACGCCTATCTAAAGACTCAAATCTCTTGCGAGCTAATGATCTCAGCCACCCGATTCCAACCACTTATTCATCAAATTTTTAATGGTTCTTGTGTAAACACTTCGATTCCTCAATGACCCATTGTTGACGGAGATACAATGGGCAATTCTAGTAAAGGGTAATTGCTCTTATTCGGTGCTTTATATTCAAAGGACTGCCTTTCATCTTTGTGGTCCAAGGGGTTATCAGGGTCGGTGTCCAAGGGTGCATACCAATAGGCGTCTCTATAGGGGCTTATTATTATATTTTTAGAATTCTCTTCTGTATGGGTTGGTTGACTCATGTTTCGAATGATCTCACGTAGTTGACGTCTTGTGACCTTATTGCGTGGTTTTTCTTGAGGCAATGGGTTAGTGGTTTTTGCATCAATCCTAAAAATGAGTAATAATACTTTTGAGTATTGGATAATTTAAAATGGCTTTTATTTTATCTTCGTTTGGTTTAAGACCTTCTTTTGTTATTGTATGACCTAAATATAATACTTTTTTCTTTAAAAACTCTGATTTATCCAATTGAACTTCTAGATTACCATTTTTTTGTTTCGAAAATAATTCTTTGTTTTTTAATGTGGTCGTTAAAGTTTTCCAAAAATATAATTATGTCATCTAAACAAAGATTGGATTATCATGTTTAGTACGAATTCAGTGTTTAATTTCGTGTGTAAATGACAATGGTAATAGTGCCATGGTAGGGCGTATTAATGAGACAAGAGTTGGTATTATACTGTGTTATTAGTCTGTTTAGTCTCACATCACGTTATTTCGTACCTACGTGTTTAACTTCGTCGTCGTTCGTCTTTTGAGGTGCCATCTTCGTCGGGGTCACCAATTTGTGCCATGATAGGGGACCGTATGAATGAGACAAGAGTTGGTATTAGTCTATGTTATTAGTATGTTTATTAACGTGAATTTATACGATATAGATTAAAGGTAAGTGACGTCACAGCATCAACACTATACGTGATAAATGTGCTGACACTGTGAACGTGATCAAGATAAGATATTCAGAGATTAAGTATTGTGCATACCGGCACAGTAATCCTTGGCAGTAAAATGTCTCGAAATTCATGGCACAAATTATTTAATACATTCTTTTCGTTTATATGATTAAAAGTTGATCTTCAGCTTGATAATAATTATCGTTATATAAAAAGAATTTATTATTGTTTCGTCCGTGATTTCAAATGGATAAAATATGCTCAAAATTAATTTTCTCTAAATCATTATTAATGTACGTTTTCGCGAAACCCTCTTCACAGGTTACTAAGGCACGGGGCATTGTAACATTTTCTCTGAACTCTACGGAAGGTAGAAATCCTTTTACGTTATACAAATCGGTGGGAATTTTTACAAGTTGCAAACAATGCAGTTGTAAAACTCAACGCATGGGTTTGAACTGAGGATTAAATCTTATGGATAAGACTAAGTTTCCGATTCTAAATTTATAAGTTTTAAAATCTAATTCGACTCCAAATCGTGACATAAAATCAATTCCTATTAATCCATCATATTCTGGTGAAAAATCAAATGTATAAAATGTATGTATTTCATGAATGTCAAATATGTTTTTAAATGATATTGGTACACACCCGTTATGCTTACTATGAGCATGTGTGCTAACGATTTCATTTTTTATTTAATTGGGAAAATATTTTTCAACTAATTTTGAACTGATGAATGACCTAGCTTTTCCTGTATCAATCATGGAATTTGCATTAAATTGTTCAAGTCTAATATAGGGTAATATAGATTTTATTACTCCTATTTCTGGACTGAAGTTGAGGCTTTTAAGTGAAAATTCACTTTCGGCTTTGTATAAATAAGAACTGGACGGCATGTCCAAATTATCAACTTTATCTACACATTGCGTATTTAAGATATTCAAAGGTTGCTGGTTTAGTGAGATGTTACCGTTGGTTTCCGGTATGGGCGTCATCATTGACCTTGTACTGAGAGCGGTTTTCAAAGTTTCTTGAACTCTGAGATTGTTGGTACCGATGATTGCGGTCTGTTGAATTGATTTTGTTGACCTTGATTATATTGGTTTTGTGGAGCCCTATGAAATTGATTTTGTAGAGCCCTATTAAATTATTGATTTGAGCCCTGTTCTGCCCCATTATTTGGATGACGGGGGTGCCATGAGCTTTAAGGTATTTTTTTTAATGAAAATCACTACTACAGACTCTTGGTCCGTACTTTTTTGAGATTGATATTTATTTGTTTGATTATTATTATACATTTGCTTGCTCCGCGTTTAAAAACATATGATATTAAAGATTAAAAATAGGCTTAAGCTAAGGGAGGGGTACAATGGAGGGAGGGGGGAGGTTTGGGACATCATTGCTTTGAGGTAGTTGTGTTATATTAGGTTTATTATAGTTTGGTTTGCCAATGCTTTTGTCTTTTTGCCGTAAGTTATATTACACTCGGCGCTGGCTAGCCTGTTCTTTTGCTTGAACACGCTGCCGCGTGTCTAGCTAGTTGATAAAAGTTTTCCTCTTCTAACACGATCTCTAATGCTACCTCCAGTGTGGATGGAGCCTTCAACCTCACGATGCGCACTAAATCTTCCGTCAAATCATAAAAAAATACGTTAAATGCCGTATCATGATAAATACGCGTTTTACTTTCACTTGAAGCCTTATCAGGAATCAAGTTACCTTAGAAATTAAATTGGTACGTACACTTTGGATACGATGACATAAATCTAAATATCTCTCTTTGGGTCTGATTTGCATGGATTCTAATTTTATAGCAATGCAACACTCAGGTCTAGGATCTCCGAAGCGCTGAGTTAATAACGCCTTTAATTCTTCATAAGTTGTTATATTCTGCCTCTCACTTATTAAAGTGGCTGCCCTGCCTGCCAGGCGACTTGTGAAAACTGGAGATTAAAAAGTTCCTGTTCACCGCCTTAATTAAAATGAGACAGAATAAATTCGCATTTTTGCAAATATAAGATCAATTGCTTATAATATCCGTCAAAATTGGAATTAATTTAACCATTTCCTGTGGTATAGCAGATATAGAAGCCATTTTTAAAAATTAATGCACTTCTCTTCAATCTTGTGGAATTCAATTAGGTAGTTAGTTAACCGTCGAGCCTCATCGTTCGGTTTATCGAAGAGGCGGAGTAGGCTTTTGCGAATCGAAACAGCGTATACGGTGAAAAGTTAATTTTAATTACTTGGTTAAAAAATACAAGATGAAAACTTAGGGCTAGAGTACTGTACTAGTCCGAGACCATTGGTAGAATGTCTCGCTTGATTCTGATCAGTGCTTATTATACTAAATCGATAAGGTTGCTCTACGTGATTTTCTAAGTTTCCAGATTTGGGTTTTTAAACTTTTCACCACAAAGCCTGCAATGTAAATAATCGCAGTACGTGAAAATTCTGTAAGACGTGTTGGGTCTGCAATATAATCGTGGTCTTTGTCCACCACTACTTCTTTATCTAAATCTTGAAATAGATTGAATTGGGTGATAAAAATGGAGTTAGCAGCAGATTACTAACTGCATACCCACTGCCCCTAAAATTATCCCTTGTAATTGCCCAGTAACAATTTTGCTTAACAGCACTGCCATTGTAAATAAAACTTTCATGAGTACTGCCAGGCCAACGGGCTACTAAATCTTAAAATTCTAAGTTTGGTCCTGTGACAGCCTGGACATTAATAGAAAAATACCCTTTTCTCTTTCTGTATACTTCTGAAGTCATACCTCTGGGGCAATTATTATAAATCTTATGGAATTCAGCAATAGGTCGTCAACCGTCGAGTCTGATCGTTCGGTTTATCGAAGAGGCGGAGTAGGCTTTTGCGAATCGAAACAGCGTATACGGTGAAAAGTTAATTTTCATTACTTGGTTAAAAAAATACAAGATGAAAACTTAGGGCTAGAATACTGTACTAGTCCGAGACCGGTGGCAGAATGTCTTGCTTGATTCTGATCAGTGCTTAATACTAAATCGATAAGTTGGCTCTACGTGATTTTCTAAGAGTTTCCAGATTTTCTACGGTCGTAAAATCTTGGTACCTTATAAAGGACTCATAAATCATAGAAACGAGATAAGGCACGGCATTCGCATATCGCGACTAGGTAATAAAAAGTTTACGACCGGTGACATTTGAAAGTTAAACTGGTATTAAAATAATATTAATTATGATTTATGGAGGCCACATTATGGTGTCACCATAACTCCTTCCTCCTTAAGACCAAAATTATCTAAATGAATAATTGAAATTTGGTGTAATTTTGTCCAGATTACATTATACCGGTAGAGAACTTTATCGGTGCTTATGCATAATTTTAACATAATACTATTCATAATATTACTGAATACATGTTTCGTTATTAAATGTGTTAATTCCAATAAAAATGTATGAACAATAAAGTGGTTTTTACTCATCATAATGGGGCGCTCAATTATAAGCTTACCCTACACCATATTAAAATATTAAAAGTATTGAACAATACAATTCATATACTGTAAAATAATAATAGTGTTACAATTCATATGTTGTTTTACACCATATTTTAAGTATTGAAGAATACAATTCAAATCCCTACACCATAATTAATCGATTACATTTCATATAACATCTATAAAATTATACATTTTAATACATTTTAGCTTAAGAGCTAGTATAATGTAGTATAATATAATATCCTTCTGAACTTTAAAGTTCTTCTTATCGTTTGTCACAACGATAGGGACGACTAGTTACTCTCGATAAAACTTTTACAATAATTGATAATAATTCACAATATTTCATTTTGTACCTTAGTTCTTCCGTCATTTAGACGATTAGTCAAATACAGACACTTACATTTNCAGCATTTGAATTTTGCTTTCCACTTCTGTATATTATTTCAAAATCGTATTCTTGTAATCTCCATCTCGTTAGTTTACTGTTAGGTTTTTGAAGATAATACAACTATACTAATGGCCTATGGTCAGTGTGAATTAAAAATTTTCTTCCATATAAATATGGTCTTAAATATTTCGTTGCCCATAATCCAGCTAAAAGCTCTTTTTCAATTGCGCTATATTTAGTTTTAGCGTCGCTAAGTGTTCGACTCGCGTAAGCAATTGGCTTATCTTGACCTATATTTCCTTGCGATAAAACCGCGCCTAATGCAATGTTCGAAGCGTCAGTTGTTAAAACGAACGATTTTGCAAAGTCCGGGAACTGTAACAATGGGGCATTAACTAACAGTTCTTTAAAGGTTTCGTAGTCAACTTCCTGTGACCTTACTGCGTGGTTTTTCTTCAGGCAATGGGTTAACGGTTTAGTGATTTTTCCAAAATCTTTGATGAATCTTCTGTAGTATCCTATCAATCCTAAAAATGATTTTATTTCCCTAGTACTTTTGGGGATTGCATAATTTAAAATTGCTTTTATTTTATCTTCGTTTGGTTTAAGACCTTTTGTAATTGGCTTGCTTTTGTACAGCCAAAAGGAGCTTTTAAGTATGCATCTGCAATTTTATTATTGCATGTGCGGCGGCACATCAATTTTGGTGGACGTGTAAGTTGTTGAGCTCCTTCAATTAAAGCTCTAAATGATTCATTTTCTACTATAGACATAGGGGACGTTGTGCGTCTCCAATGAAGGTTTGTGCAATGATGACGTCTCTTTAAGTTTGAGCGCTGCTCATATTTCAATATTCTTAAGTTCTTTAAAATTGTGACGTATAATAGTATAGATGCGGAGATAACAATTACTGCAAATAGGGCCAATAAGGTTGCTTGATATGTTTTCATGCGTCTGTCTGTAGAATCTTCTTTATTTTCGTATTTTCTTTCTTCACAATTTCACTGGCTCGAGTGGCAGGGTCGCCATGAAGTATGTCTGCTAAAGGAATTTACGACATAATTAGGTATTAATCAAAAAGTATAAAGGTTTTTCAACAAAGCTGGATAGATAGGAAGAACTAAATGAGTAGGTACACTAGGCACTAACTATTCGCAACTTGTAGTTACAATATCTTAAAACTAAAGCGAAAGAAGAGATATTTGTTCATCACTTACCCTATCGGGGATGTATTCACAACATAGTTTTATTAGGTATTCGTACTTATTTATGAAACGAAGGCGTAACAACTAATTGTACTTTACAGTCTGTAGTAGATTTTTTAGTGCATTTGCACTACATGAATGATTTAAAATTTAATCGATGGCGATAAGCAAGTACGCGACCGTATTTATCGAGTTGGTTTGTCGAATGAGCCAGGAAGATGAGCCCAGGCCGACGATTTTTAAAGGTATTTACTATACTTACCTAAAAACCTTAAATATCAACATATTTTACACGTATTGCAGTATTTTTTCAAAATGTCCTCCTCTCTCCGAGATACAAACACGTGCTCTATTCCGCAAGTTATACTTCAAAGAAATAAGCACGTTTCTTCTAGCTTGAACCTATTGAAAAGCCGCAATGATTCAGTTTCGCAAATCACCAACACTAGTAGGTTCACTCACAACCACTCGGCGTTTGATCTCGCTCCACAAATAAAAGTCCACAGGCGTAAGGTCCGGGGACCGCGGAGGCTAGGGCACGGGCCCGCCGCGGCCGATCCACCGCGCTCCGAACTCGCCGTTTAGGTACGCGCGCACTGCATTGTGGTTTGTGGTAATGGGGCGGAGCACCGTCATGTTGGAAGTACAGCGACTGGAGATACGCGAGGGGCACGTCGTCCATTATGGTCGGCAACATCTCCTGGAAAATAGCTAAATAGCTTGCACTCGTTAACCGCCCTTCGATGAAAAGATACATTTAACTAAACCTATTTCTTTCTCATTATTTACAAAAATATGGTAAAACTTAAAAACCAATAAATAAATAGCATGTTCCCAGAATAGTAGTATAGGAAAAATAAAGAATATTTTACTTACTGCATAACATTTATTTTGTACACCTATGTTTTTTTATTTCTATAAGCTTGTGCTGCTACCTTAGTCTCACCATCATCGTGATATGTGGTTTTGCCTGACAAAATCCGGTTAATTGAACGGCATTAGCTATGTATAAGAACATTTATTACCGTATTCTCAAAATAAGTTTTTAATATATTTTTACGAGTTTCACAATATTGAAAGGGGAATAACATATTATGTCTGTGAACATTTTGATTTTTTCCTTTAGTATATTTTTTGGTATATCTTTTTTTAATATTTCTGATACGAAATGTTGTATTTGTACAAAAAAGATTTTTTTTATGGGTATGACAAAGAAGTTTTATGTTTTTTATATTCTTTGGCTTTAACATATTCATTTGTTTTGTCTTTATGTCACCATGCAAATCTTTTTTTAAATTTTTACATCCTTTTGAAATATGTTTAAGGCATTTCCCCAGGAACCCACCCACACGCATTTGTCATTTTCTGAGTTAGTTTTCGTAACAAAACTTCTGTAGACATTTTCTCAGCATCAACTAAAGCCTGGAATATTATAATGAGCTATTTACAAAGCAGTCTTAATTGGCTAGTTACAAAGTATGAATATTAATGAGCTATTTACAAAGCAGTCTTATAAATGCAACTTAATTGGCTAGTTACAAAATATTGTCTTTTTTTTTTTTTTTTTTTCAAAAAGCTATTTACAATGCACTAGACTATACTAACTAATAGGTGGGTAACTTATAATGACTAGTTAAATTATAATGACTAGTTAAAAATTATACATGGGATAGATCTTCGTCTTCACCTAGCGCGTTTTTCTTCCAATATTCGTCCCACGCTACTGCTGTTATGAAGCAATATTCTTCTGGGTACATTCTTTTATTGAACCTGAATGTATAAGTTCTGTGTTCTATTGCCTCTTTTGCTTCTGGTACATTGACATATATGTAGTTCAATGTTATAATTTCTAGCAGTGTAAAGTCGGCAATTAGTAACTGAATGTCTGTTTTTGAATTTAACGTCGGTAGCCATCGGTTGTCCTGCTGCTAATAGTTTCCATTGTTCGAATTGGTTCTCTGTTAATTTGCACTCGTCCATGAAACATGCGTTTGTATGGATTAATGAACTAAAATTGAATGATGATCCCGGACTTAGTCCCGTCAGTCGTTCATAATTGTAGTGCATTTGTACTAGAGACTCCATAATCATAGATTTTCCTGTGCTCGGTGGTCCCATGAAGAATAAATTGTTTCTCTTTTTTGTCTGTCCGAGAAAATGTCTTTTTGTATTTGCAAATCGTACATTTGATATGTTGTTGTTTGCCAATATATATTCCAGTGCTGTTACTTGCTTACCGCTTCAACTGTTGTAATGTCTGGCAATAGTTTTATTTGTAGTAGTTTGGCGCGTTCCATTCGCTGCTCTGGTTGTTCTTGAAATACCGAAATTCTGGATATTGATATTGCTGTTCTGAGTCTTTCTGGATTTTTTTTAATAAACTGGGCGGTAATCCCTTCAGGCGTTGAACACAATAGTCTAGTGGCTTCCCCTTCATCGAAGGCTCTGTGTTCACATAGGAATAGAACCAGTTGATTATTAGCGTCACTATATTCTTTAAATCGTCCAGATTTGGGAATTCCGAGGTTACAAGGTTTTCCTTGTTGTACATCAGATTGTGTTTGTACTTGTTCAAGCTCCATTCTTCGGTCTCGCTTAATTTCACCGTATATTTCATCGGCCTCAAAATAGCTTTCCACCAGTCTTTTGTTAGTTTCACGCAATGTTGGGCTTTGTACTGAAAGAAGACTATTTCTCCTTTCGGGACTTCCAATTGTAGTGTTTTTTTTTGTTTTCCCTTGTTTGATTACAAATTCCCAACGAATGTTTTGTGCACCGGTAAGCTCTTTTATCCTCCTCGGTGAGAATGTTTATAAGTGTTTCACGACCAGAGCCGGTAGTAAGATACTCAAGTAGACAAGTGATACATGTAATTTTGGTAATCTTATATTGGTGGCATCTAATTGTTTTACCAAATTCACTACTGTATCCCCATGCTTTGTTGGTTGATATATAGATAATATGGAAATGTGTCCTGAATGTTCCACTATGCTTACAGATGACTTTCCAAGGGCTTCTGCGAACATTGAATAATCTATGCCTTCCTTGTCCATATAGTACACACACTCACTGCGGCCGCCCGTCGCACAGTGGCGACAGCAATATAATTACGCGCGAGCGATAAGGATGGGTAGCTTGAGTTCATTGGACAAAATTCTACGTGCTCACGGACCAGGCTTTAGTCTAGCTTTGAAATCTTTGTTTCTCTTTTGAGACCGTAATAATGTAGACTGCAGGACCTTGATTTTTCTCCTTCTTGTTTTAAGTTGGTTCAACAGGAGCGACGGCGCCAACTGCTGCCGACGATTATCTGTAAAAAATACACATTTTTAGTCCCATATTTCCGAATTTACAAATGAGAAATAAATTCATACAACAAAAACATAAATAAATCTCAAAGCTTGGTGTAGCACTTGGCCTAATAAATATTATGATAATTGATATGTGTAAAACCAGGCCTGTTCATCTCCGCGAGTTTACATCGAAAATTTATCGAAAATGTGAAGTTTAATTGGTAACTCTATATGTGTTATAGAATGCTGTTTGTTTTCCTAACAATAAAAAATAAATAAAAAAAGACTGTGCAGTGTTTAACTGCCTAAATAATAATAAAAACACAGAATGTACTTTTTTAAGTTGCCTGAAGACACTGAGAGGTAAATAAGTAGTTAATATTATTCATTATAATTCATGCTAAATCATGTATTTCCTCCGCCATTTTCTGCAGTTTGGCACCTCACGTCACATTATTTTATCGAAGTCAGATCACTGACGTTTGTCACATCCCGAAGATATTCCCTGACGATGCCGGCCGCATGGGCTCTTGCATTATCATGCATAAAAAGGAAATTTGGGCCCAATTGAGAAGTGGACCAATCGCGAATTGGACTAATCGCGAATTTGTGAATTTTTCACGATAGGCCCAATTGCGAATTGGACCAATCGCGCCTAAACGGGTCTTGTGTATTTAGCATATCCTGAAATCAATTGACAAACAATGATAATAACCATAGCAATACGTACAATCTAGTATCAAAGTAAGCGAGCGATCTGCTTGTCTCTAGTTTGGAATAGAGGAACTAAAAGAGCGAACAAGTTCGCTAAGGACCCGCGAACTAAATTGAGCGATCTCGGTCATGAAATGCGCAAGTCTAATCAGTAAATAACTTTTATCATAGTAAATTTCATTTTTATAATTGTCTTTTGTCATCTGTATTTCAGATGACAAAAGACAATTATAAAAATGATCAGGCATGATAAGTTTCCTTTCTCGTTAATCTATTTTCGCTCCTATCTGTTCTATCATGTCGGTTCTCATTAGAATGTTGTATTTATCACTAAAGTTAAAAATATAAACATTTCATTTTTGACGCACCATTACCGAAATATTTCTTCCAATATGGAGTCTCGATTACACCGTTGTGTGACGTAACACCGTGTAATGTTTTTACCGTAAACTGTTCGGGTTTAAAACGCTTTTTAAAATATTTTTGAAATGTATTATTAGTTACAAAAGATCTTTGACTACCGGTGTCTATTAAAATTTTCATTTTAGGATCATCTGTTTCGAAGTATATATTATGTTAAATAAGATTCCACGTAGTTAAAATCTATCTGTTCGGATTTAGGGCTTACATAAAAATTTTCAACTGTTTGGTCATTTTCAACACCTTCACTATAGTCATAATGATTATACGAGGGCGGCACTGAAAATTTCGGGAATCAAAAAAGTGAAACAACATTACTATTGAAAAATGTATTTATTGCTTTTTAAAGTATTCTCCGCGAAATTTGACACATTTTTCCATACACGAAACCAATTTTTGAAGCAACCATTGCATTCGGAAGTTTGGGTCTCCAAAATGGCCGTTTTGTAGGCTTCCACAGCTTCTTCAGGTGATGAAAATCTCTGACCACGCAATTTATTCTTTATTTTAGGGAAAGTATAGAAATCATTAGGGCTTAGGTCGGGGCTGTATGGCGGATGGACTAATAATTCTATGTTTTCTTGCTCTAAAAACTCTTTTGTTCAGTGCGCGGTGTGAGAACTCGCATTGTCGTGATGGAGGATGATGCGGCGGTTGCAGTTCTCTTTACGGAGTTCAGAAACGACCTGTGGCAAACAAATGCTTGCATACTAATCTGCATTAACCGTTCTTTGTCCCCCAAGAGAAATAGTCGCAACATGGCCGGTTTTGGAGACAAACGTGGCCACCATTTTTTTTGTAACACTCCGTGAACGAACAATTTTTGTTGGCTTTAATTCATTTTCGAACACCCAAACTCGTGACTGGTTTTTTGTTTCGGGTTCGTACGCGTATATCCATGATTCGTCACCTGATACGATGTTGTATACAGCATTTGAGGATCCTGCATGTAATCTCCCGAGAGTTCTGACGCACCAAGTAACGCGAGCCGCTTTTTGCTCTTCACAGAGCGAATGCGGTATCCATCGGGAAAACAACTTTTTTACACCTAATTGTTCATGCAAGATTATTTGTATTTGACTCATGCCAATGTCTAAAGTTGCCTGAATTTCGCGGTATATCACATGTCGATCTTCTTCAATCAGCTTACGCACAGCATCAACGTTTTCTTAGGTGACTGCAGTTTTTGGACGACCTTGACGGGGATCATCACTGAGCTTGACACGTCCACGTTGAAATTCAGGAAACCAGCGATAAATTGTGGTTTTGGATGGGGCTTCATTACCAAATGCAGAAATCATCCGGTCAACACACTGTTTTTGTGTTAAACCACTTCAAAAGTCATAATAAATCATCGCTCTTGAATTTTCTCGAGTCAATTCCATTTTCTCAACGACTAAACAAGTTTGACAAGACCTTGTGATACGACCGTGAATCTTTTTTTAAATAAATAAATGGTATACGATTTTTAAAACCCTGGAGTTTGCAATTAAATAGATTTTAATATGACTGGAACAGTGGAAATATTCCATTCCCGATACTTTTAGTGCAGCCCTCGTATTCACTACTATTAAAACAATTTGGATAGTTTTTATTATTTCAATTTGCCACACTAGGTTCTAATAATATGTTTTCAGGTTGCACTGAACTACGAGTATAATTATTTTCATTAAAATGGAACACTTCCTCGGCTTACCGGATTTGTCCCGGTTTCAGCTGAGGAGCGGTCCTCATGCTCACGTCTTGCTGTTGAGACTGAGGTACCTGTGCGCGTTGTTGGTAGTTATTTTTATTA
This sequence comes from Ostrinia furnacalis, assembly GCF_004193835.3. Classification (NCBI taxonomy): domain Eukaryota; kingdom Metazoa; phylum Arthropoda; class Insecta; order Lepidoptera; family Crambidae; genus Ostrinia; species Ostrinia furnacalis. Next base: position 55,691 of record NW_021130280.1, read on the forward strand.
TTTTCGAAGAACTTGTGCTGGGCTGTGGTCGATTGAACAGATTGTTTGGGTTAGGTGTCCACTGGTGTCTTCGATGGAACAACCCATTGTTATACGGTACTGTGTTATTTACCTACCCTTTGTTGTGGATTACGCATTGTGAATGCACAATGGTTTTGTGGAAAAGATTGGTTAATGAATGTGGGTGCTGGTATTACGTTAGAAAATTTTTGTTTGATATTATCAAATCGCCCTTCCGCTTCTAACTGCAAAATTTTGGAAACAGTGTTGAATGTGCAATTTGAAACATAAATTTTGGTCATGATGTGGTAAACTATTATGTAATGCATTTTGTGCAGTGTTAATATAAGGTTCCATAACCTCATCTATTATTGTCAGTTTGCATTTTAATGTTATTGTATTCAAATGCATTTCCTATTTTAACCGTGTTATTCACATGAGCTTTAAATTCCCTATATTTATCTACATTATGATCTAAGTCCCTTTGAATGTTGGTCAGATTTAAGGATTTTATCACCGTCCAGTTTTCTTCACTTATTAACGCTTGGCCTTCCTTCACTGGTAGCAATCCTGGGTTCTTTTCAATTTTGTCGAGTTGAAGGTCCCGGGCGCGGATTGTCAGGATCGTCATCAGGACGCGGTACCTGCGGAGGACGCCTTATGTCTTTAATTGGAACTTTAGTGGGTCTATTTTTCGATATTACGGGGACTATATTTCTTACTATTTCACCTGAAACTTGTGCTTTCTGATAACGGAGTTTATCCTTACTTCGTCTTTCATTCACGCCTTTTATAAATACTGTATCACCCATTTGGATATCGAATTTAGTTTCACCGCCGCGTTTGTTCCTAATACCTTCTTTAGTCTCGATGATTTTGTCTGTTAAATATTTGTATAAATGCTTAGTCTTTTTTACATGTTCCTTTACTAGCTGTTGAGTGTACTGTTGATTAAAATCTTCGTTAAACGGGCTTGAAGAGTCCGTGTGTTCAAAAGTTACTTCAAAAGGTGTTAAACCTGTCGTTGAGTGAATAGTTTGATTGTATGCCAATATTGCATACGTCATTACGGCTGCTGCGTCTGTGAATCTTTGTTCGAATTTAGCTAATCTGTAAATCTCGATTAATGTTGAGTGAAACGTTTCAACGATTCCCATTGAGTTTGGGTTATTTGGAGTACCTATGTGTAATTCCACTTTATTGAATGTTAACATTTCTTTTAGAAGGGCGTTATTAAATTCTGAACATGGATCGCAATTAATTTTCGTTGGAACTCCATAAAACGAGAAATACCATAGTAATGCTCTAACTACTTCCGGTGTAGATCTATTAGGTATTTCCATAGCCTGTCCTAACTTACTATACGCGTCTACGATTGTAAGATAGTATTTACCTTCCATACTAAACAGATCCATAAAAACTTCCTGAAATGGTTTTGTTTGTGTTAACTGTAATTCTGGTTTAAAAGGTTTTCTGATATATTTCATTCGTTTACATGCTTCACATGCATTTATGATGCTTGAAACAGTTTCTTCCATTTGACTCCAAAAGTAAGTGCGTTTAAGACGCATGATTGTTTCTCGTATTCCACGATGACATGTTGTTCCGGTGTGATAAGTTAATACTATAGCAGTACTTGCACAGTATCTTTTCTAAACAATGCTATTATTGTTTCAACTAATAGTTTACGATGATTAAGGTCAGTGAAGTGTATAAAATGTTTTACTTTAGGTCGTGTATATCGTTTTAAACAGTCTATAACTAAATTAGGGCGATTTAATGGAAAATTGATTTCTAATATGCGTTGTTTGGAATTAGAAACGTTGACTACTTCTAGTTTATCTAATCCCCAAGAATCTACCATGATTTGGTTAGGTTTCGTGTCTATTGCTTCATTTAATATGGGTATACCTATGGTATCTATATCTTAAGCGGAATGTGCTGTTGCGGAATGGGCACTACTGTCTGGTGCTGATGTTGTGCTACTATTTGATGGTCATCTAATAGCTCCGTAATTATCTTTTTCTACGCGTTCCTGAGAATTAATTTAATCACTGGAATCTGATGAAATAGTTACTATACTTGATGGTTTATCATTGCCTATATTTACCTGCATTGACATATTCTCATCGTCTGTGAGTACATTCACTTTAATTTGAGATAACGCGTCAGCGTTGCTGTTTTGTTTGCCATTTTTATATAATTATGATGTCATAATCGAATTCTGCCAAACATAACTTCCATCTAGTGAGTTTACTGTTAGGTTCTTTTATCGAGTTGAACCATGCTAGTGGTCTATGATCAGTGTAAATTGTAAACTTCCTACCATACAAATACGGTCTGAAATGCTTTGCCGCCCAAATTATGACTAACAATTCCTTTTCAATGGTACTGTATCGCGTCTCGGCTTCGTTCAGCGTACGATTTGCGTAGGCGACCGGTTTATCCCTGCCTAAAGTTCCCTGTGATGATACGGCTCCGATAGCAAAGTTAGAGGCGTCTGTTGTTAGAACAAACGGTTTCTCAAAATCGGGATATTGTAATAATGGTGCGTTTGTTAAGAGTTCTTTACATGTCTCGAAAGCGGACTTGTATTTGTCATAAATTATTATTTTATTACACTTTTTTAGACAATTGGTAATTGGCTGCGTTATCTTAGCGAAGTCTTTTATAAACTTCCTATAGTAACCTATAAGACCTAGAAAACTCTTGATTTCTGTTGTAGTTGTGGGAATAGGAAAATCTAGGATTGCTTTGTTTTTGTCATTGTTTGGTTTGAGACCTTCCTTAGTGATTATATGTCCTAAGTACAGGACTTCCTTGCGTAGGAATTTGGACTTGTCTAATTGGATTTTAAGGTTGGATTCTCTTAGGCGATCAAATATTTTTCTTAGGCTCTGAATGTGGTCTTGTAAACTATTACTGTACACTATTATGTCATCAAGGTAGACTCAACATTCCGGCATTCCACGGGGAATGTGATTCCTGAATTACGTTATCTAATAAGAGTTTTTCCACCTGTTTGTTAATTTCGTCTGTCTGGACTGGAGGTAACCTATATGGTCTTACGTAAATAGGATCCTCATTTTTAGTAGGTACGGATTTGATGTTTTACATTATTTGATAAACTTAAAGGTATCTTTTCACAATAAAAGATAAAGATATTACGAGATCGTACTTGTTTATTTATGCATTATAAATTGGAAAGTGAAAAATGGACGATTGAACACTAAGTACTAATGCCTTCTCTTCCTCCGCCTTGGCTCCGTTTCCTCTTCGTCCGAGCTGTCTTCATCTCTGCGCCGACGCCTTCTTGTACCTAGCCCGAGCATGCGCATTTTCTCAATAACTGCTTCAGATGGTTCAGATATGGAGAGTTTCGCATCCTCCTCCAAGTATCTATTTATGAGTGATAATTGATTACTCTTTATGGCTTCGGATGTTCTAAAATTCTCACCTACGCTTTTCATTTTCTTTGCATAAGCAATAGCTGCAACGTACAGATGGTTGTAATTTTTATGGGTGAACTCTGGGTGGGCATTAGGGTTCATCACCCGAGAGAAGGGGAAGTTGGGTTGTGTTTTCGCGAGATCCATAGCGTGCTTGAGGGCCAGCGCCTGGTCCAGGACCGCCTCTATCTCAAGAACTGCGCTACGTGCCTCAATAAAGGCCATCATGAATAGCACGGCTTTATAACCGGAGTGCTCCCAAACCATCTTTATCTGGTTGATGGCTGCGAGTTCAGATCCTGTGTATTCTGTGCTGAGTACTTTTCCAACTAAGGATTCCCTCAGACCAAGCCTGGCTTTCATTTCGACCTGGAAGAGAGTCACGCTATCGAATACATTGTTTTCCTGCGCGTTTTCTAGTCTGGAAGGGACGCCTATACCTGCAAGCATCGCCTCCCATCGCTTTTGGAGGGCGGGCCGATTGGTGGCGTTTATCTCTTTCCCCAATGATATTAGTAAGCACATTCCTAAATACAGCTTGTGCTGGCCATAATCCCTATCAGGTTTGGCGACCCAACCGGGTTTCTCTATGCCTGTGATTTGTCTAAGCGTGGTGTTCAGGAGGCCTTTTGCAAACCACACGGCAGCGGATACGACGTACCGTGGGGTGGGATAGTTGTTACCCTGTGTTGCGTCAAAAGATATCACGGTATTCATAACAAAGATTCCTAATAACCTTTCTTTCCTAGTCATTCATGTTCGCAAATGGTTTATATATAGTTAACGTTATATAGTTATCCAAACTATTTTAGCAGCCGCAGCCGCAGCTCACCAGCCGGGCGGGGTGGTGGCGGGTTCCACCGCCTACACCCGTATCGGTGCAGAGCAGTGGGCGATGTCGTCATGTCGATGTCGATTCAGATGTCGACATGACGTGGAGCTCGGCAAGCTCCATTTATTTTTAAGTGTTTTTTATTTTATAAGTAGATTTATTAAAAGTTTATTATGAACTTAATGTTATTATTTAACGACAAAACAGACTTACCGGTTAAAAACAGCTGAAATGCTAAGGTGCGCAAACAGTGCACTCATCCGGCGTGTAGTGGTTATACACGCACGTCCTGCACGTTGCACACCAGAAGTCAAAGTCAAAGTCAAAATTTCTTTATTTGTTTAGACTAATAAATAGTTCTTACAAATCGTCATTTTGCTCTTAAAGGAGCCTCTACATGTCTCATAATCTTTTTACCAGAAACTGTCTTCGTTCGTACACCATATTTATAATATTGTCATAGTTCATGACTGACACAAAATGGTTTAAATTGTTAATCGGTGCTATTTCAAACACTTCACAATTATTGATGCATTTTTCTACCTTAACAAAGTGTGTAATTGGCCACGGCCGCACTAATTTATTAATTAACGCGTCCATAAAGTCGTCTCTTGTCAAAGAGTAATTTACATCCATCAAAAAGTCATTTACATCCTATTCCATTATAAATATGAATAATGTTTTCTTAAAAAGTACTAAAACTACACTACATTAAAAAAACTAAAACTACACTACACTACACCAAAAAAGTTTGTACTTATAAAATACTCTTAACACCTACACACACTAAGTACAATTATATTTAAAAAATAAAAGCTTGTAAAAAGCCAAAGTTCTCTCACGACCAACACCATGGAGTCTTTAACAAGTCGCTACCTATCAAGCCATCGAAACGATTGTCTACGTTATACACGTAAAACTTATGACTTCCCGTTGTAGCAAATGATTGTAATAGCAGAATATGAATTACTTCATTATGGCTACTACGTGCTTGTGTGCTAATAACTTTAAACGGCACTTCGTATTTATAGGCGTTGAATTACTCATTTCCTTTTTCGGACTTATCAACGATCGTGTACTTCCCGTGTCTATCATAAAGTTGGCTCTAATTTCAGGTATTAACACATGTGGCAATCTCACAGTGTTTTGTATTGCATAAAAGTCACCAAAGTTTGAGGAAGGCACGGGTAGCGGGACGCTCGACGGAGGTGTTATGATTGGTTATTTCAAGGTCAAATTTCATTTGCCCCGCCCCACAAATGCAAATAGTGGCAGGACACTATTTATCGATAGTTTTATTTTATGCAAAACGAAATAATGACAATGTCACAATAATAATTATTTCTAATTTAAATTTATTTTTTCTCCTGTATAGTATCTAAATAATAAATAAATAATCATGTAATACTTGCTCAATAATACTCTGAAAATTGAGAAAAAGTAATATTTTGCAATGCTTCAATAAAACCATCTTCAAAAATTTCATCAGTTTCGCAAGTGTCACCTTTTTCTGTCGTTAAATTTATTCTTTGTATAGCCGATGAACAGTTTAATATCGAAATATTTTCTAGGGGAATGCAATTACCTGACTTACCCGTCAATGCTACAATTTTACCAGATTTCATTACAAACATGAAACCAGTCTCATCTAAATTCCATATGCGTTGTGGCTGATTCTGGAGACCCTTCTAGGATTGGAACATAATGGAGAAGAGTACAATGGGCTCAATGAAATAGGACCCACAGAGAGTCAAATAGGAGGTTCAACATCTGACCTAATCAGGGGAAGGGGAAGGGCTCTAAGGGAACAATATGAGTTAAAAGCCATAAGTAAATTGTGTATTAAAATATATTATTAACAAAACTATTTTTTCTAAAAGATTAAGAGCTCTGTGGCCTATAGCTTGCCACTCCATTTGAGTCTGCATCTCCATCTGCTTGATTCTATTCGCCTCTTCTTAATGCCATCATGTCTTCATGCTATTGCCTTTACAAACTTCTCCAATGTGCATCAAGCGTACAAGCGGTGGAGATGAAATTGCTCTTAGCAGTGATTCTGAAGTTGGCTCGTCGCTCAATTAGCGAGCTGAGCTAAAGTAAAAAAAACATATTTCGTGACAACAACTTAATCATAATAATAATATTCTGCTATGAGCAACTTACACTCCACAATTTGACGTGATGTTTGCGTGTCTTGCACAGAGTCATTGGTGGGAATGGGCTGATTATGAATCTCCTGTAAGAAAACACAATTTATGAAACACTGGGTAATAAAGTTTTAAGTTATATACTAGCAGTTGATGTTAGTGTATAGTATAGTTTTTTTAGTTAAGTGATTGTATAGTAATATGTAAATAAGTATAAACCTGTGGCAACCCAGCTTCTTCTATTGCCAAGCCCGTAGCCACTTGAACACTGATGAGATTAAGAACTCTTAGTTCTAAATCTGTCAGTTTTACAAATACTGCTGGCCCACCACCAGTAGCTGCTCTGTGCAGACGTGCAGCCTTTCTTTTGGTATTATTTTTATGGTCGCACCAAACCTTAAATGATAAATAAATATAAATGTTGGTATAATAAATAAAATAGTAAGATAATATAAGTGTAATAGGTAATAATATAATATTGTATTGACGTGGATTGCTGTACCCAACCGGGTGTGCATAGTACTTATACATATAAGCAACTTTGTAGGGCAGCGGAGTTGTAGTTGATGTTGATTGAAAGGCCGTGTTTCACTAATTAAGTTTATTGCCAGGTCTGCACAGTTTAAGATATTACAACACAATCACAAGTGTAATGGCCGGAGTACGAAACGCTACTGGGCGCGATGGCGCTCAAATACATACGTCACAAGACCGTACGAATGAAAGAATAAATGAATTTTAGTGTTGGAACCCAACATGCTCCACCTCTACAAAAGGAGAGAACTCTTATTTATAAGCAAGTTACAATACAATTACCAATAACATTAAAAAAGGAATTGTGACGCTATGTATGGACTTACATAAGATATTAATTTTCATATGAAAGGTGAACACATTTTTACTTATACAGAGCTTAGTTACTACTCAATGAACAACGATGTCCAAAAGGGAAAACACAAAAAAAAGGGAATACAGCGCTACAAGTCAACCTATTTGTCATAATGTTACCTAGTTAATATTTAACATTAACTTATAATTAACTAGCTTTCCGCCCGCGGCTTCGCCCGCGTCGAATTTTGTCTGTCACAGAAAAACTTCATCGCGCGCGTCCCTGTTTCAAAAACCGGGATAAAAACTATCCTATGTTCTTTCCCGGGACTCAAACTATCTCTATGCCAAATTTCATCAAAATCGGTTGCGAGGTTTAAGCGGGAAAGCGTAACAGACAGACAGACAGACAGAGTTACTTTCGCATTTATAATATTAGTTGGGATTATTATCATCTATAGGTAGGATACAGATTTTACGAATAGAGCGCACATGGCTCTTTCTATTAGACCTTATTACTTCTACCGCTCTTACACGGCCATCATAACCAGGAAAAACCTAACTCTAGCCATGGGCCAAGACATTACAGGTACATTATCCGCTTTCAAAATTACAATTGTGCCTACCTTTACATTGGGTAAAACATCTAGCCATTTAGGCCTATTTTGCAAACTATTAAGATATTGCTTGTACCACATTTTCCAAAATGATTGTTTAATTTGATTACATAGCTGCCAAAATTTAAGTCTGTTAGAAGGAATATTTGTTACATCATTTTCAGGGTACATTGTTACTAGTTTTAATATTCTTAATGTATTTAATTGCAATGTATGAATTAATAAATAAATAAATCATGCAAAGAAGCCAACATTTTATTAGAACCGCGTCCTTGTAATAGTTAAAACAGTTCAGCATTTTAACTAACCTTCTTCCACTTCTCAGTAGTTTTGCTATCCCCCACACCATCACTATTTAGTAGCAGTATCAGGTTCTCCCAATGTTTAAGATTATTTAGTCTACCTCTTGCATTACTGGTAGACGTGCGCGCCGGTCGAAAAAAATCGTGCGGCGGCGCGCCATGAAAAAATCCACGGCGGCGGCGTGGGATTTTTCAACTTTGCATATTAAGACGTATAATGAAAAACCACCCTTAAATGAAATAACTTTATTAAGTAAACTAATAAGATGACTTCATCGCTTTTCTTGACAGAAATATTTTGTTTGAAACTTTTATAGTTGTCGCGCACAAAAATTATTATATTCACCCTAAATGGACTCAGCCGGGACCTTTTGGCTGTTAAAAGCAATCCAGCAACCGAAAACACTCTTTCGCTCGGAGTGCTGGTTGCTGGAATACATAACAGAGCCTGTGCTAATGACGATAAACGCGGGTAGGCAGATTGTCTGGTTTGCCAGTAGGACAACATGTCCCCGTTTTCAAGTTTCGCAGGATCAGCAGTAGCTAGGTATTTCCAAGCTTCCTGGTCAACAGCATCATCGAAGCCGGAACCATGAGAACTGTGTTGCATGCTGTATTTGCGCGAGAGTTGGGAAAGTATTGAAACTTTACTTGTACTCTGGCTCGGCTGGGCAGCGTTCGGGAAGCTTCGCAATATTCTGACGTCCGAAATACAGCAGTGTCTCAAGTCAAAAGTCTGACCAGTGTGTGTTGCCAGTGATGGTATACGGATCTGAGACGTGGTCGCTTACTATGGGCCTCATAAGAAGGCTCAAGGTCACCCAAAGAGCGATGGAGCGTGCTATGCTCGGAGTTTCCCTGCGTGATCGAATCAGAAATGAGGAGATCCGTAGGAGAACCAGAGTGACTGACATAGCCTGCAGAATCGCTAAAATCAAGTGGCAGTGGGCAGGGCACATAACTCGAAGAGCTGTGATAGCCGCTGGGGCAGGAAAGTTCTTGAGTGGCGACCGCGAGCCGGAAGACGTAGCGTGGGCAGGCCTCCCACTAGGTGGACCGACGATCTGGTGAAGGTCGCGGAAGTGCCTGGATGCGAGCGGCGCAGGACCGGTCTTTGTGGAAATCCTTGGGATGGCCTTTGTCCAGCTGTGGACGTCTTTCGGCTGAAACTAACGAACGAACGATCTTGTACTAGCTTCTTCCTGGTGACCCTCCTGGTGTAATAATGGTTGATTATGTTCGTAGTAAGGGATTAATTCTTTGGTATATTCTGCCAAGAAACCAGCTGCAGTTAATTCGTTAGCAGTCAGATAGAGGTCAACTTCTCCAAGCTTCATAAACCTACAGTCATTAATGCATCCATGATCGTTTTCATCATCCTCTATCACTTGAGAAACAGTCTCCAAAGAGCTTAGAAACTTTTGTTCATTTTCTGCCTCTTTCTCCAATTCTGGCAAACGATACCTGACTCTTTTTACTATTTTCTTGCATTTCGTCACAAGACTTAAAACTTCAGGTGTTTTCTTTATTCCATCAACCGTAACTAAATTATGGAGACCGTGCCCTAGGCAAAGATGGTTGTCAATATCTGCCAGCTCCGTTGCCCGCTTCACATTAGATTGATTTTAAACTTGTACTCTCTTGCGGGTTTTGTCTCTGCGCGAATTTTAAACTACCGGCGGCGGCCGCGGCGCGCTGACTCCTTATGGCGGCGTAGGCTTGGTGAGGTCTCCATGCCTATAAAGACCAAACGAAGTAAGTTTTATTTCTGCGATGTTAAACATCTGTAAGCTAGCTAAACACCAAATAAAATAAATTCCACTTACTGCTCCATAAATGTAACCATCATTATAAATTGCGACGAACTTGTCTTCATTTTTATTATTATTATTTGATTAAAATAATAACAAAAAATATGCAATGCGCTCCAAAAACTTCTGCAAGCTCGCACAATAATTTTCAACATGGCGCGTTTGATAGATTATAACCAGCACAAAGTTGATAGACAGCCGCTTTCATTAAGAACACTGAATGTGATTGTCATTCTATTTGGTCGGTTTATCGCAGGATACCAACATTAAGAAAAATAATGGACGCAATTCTTGGTGAACAAACGCGTATCCAATGGTATGCTTTGATGGCAACTCGCACTCGCGTATACAGAGTGGAATTTTGTAATGCCACCTACAAAATTCCACCCTGTATACTCTCTACGATGTGTTTAAAGTCAACTCGGTATTCGATATCGTAGTCATTCTGACAGAGTTAACAAACTCACACTAAGCACTCTGGCCTTCACTTTGTACGTGTCGCCAAATACTTTGAGTAAGATGGAACTAGGGTTTCTGATTTCTCGAGCTCTTTAGTGAATCACACATTGTGTTCCATCTGACTTCTTTTACTAAACTATCGCCTTGGTGAGTGAATATTTAGCATTCGCAAAATGATTCTCATTAATATTAAAGATACTTTGGGAAGCTCCGCATTCGTTTTCAAAGTCTTCCTTTATAATGTTAAATATATTTGTTGTCTCTGCTGACATTGAACGTACAGGTGATGACAGTCGATCGGGGAAGGTGCTTTGATTGGGTCTTGGACTTATGGGACGAGACACAGGTGATTATTTTCTCATTAATTGTTTCATGAAGCGTAACATCAGGTTCAGAAGGTTTTATGTGCTGGACAAGGCTAAGAGAGGAGTTAGTGAATATTTGTTTGTCATGCATTTTATTGTGATTGCTAAGTGGTCTAGGAATTAACGGAGAATAGGGTGGAGGCTCTATACTCTTTTCATCAACATCTTCATGAAATCTTGTGTTAAAATACCCCGAGCACCCCATGCCAGAAAAAAGCAGTTCGACACTCTCCTCGCAACTGATTTCATGAGTCGAAACGTCATGCTCACTTTTGCGATTGGTGTCGGCACAAGGCAAAGCTGCAGAAGAAAGAAAAGCATTACGCGAAACAAATAAACTCACATTCGCATCCGGGAACAAGTAAATATGTACAGTCACGGAATGAAAAGGTTCGTCAGTTTTCAAATTGATTCCTTCAACGAATCGCGAGCACATATTACCTTTTGAAACTATGTTACAGAATAATCTCGAGTTAGAGAAAATAATCTTTAACTGTTCATCAGTAAAGTTCAAAATTATTCAGATCAAAGTTGTTTGACGATTTATCTTGTCAAGAAGATTATGATTCATAAACTAAAACCTTCTTGTTGGTTCAACCTGCCATTATTATTTCTTTTAAATAAAAAAAAAATATTGTCAATTGGTCAATGTCATCATTGCATTGCACTGATGGGATAGAAAAATAAACAAGCAAAACCTTATTCGTTAGCAAACGTCATATTTATTTAAATGTTAGCAGCACTGTTTCTTGCACTGTTATGTTGGCAGGTTTGACTCTCACAGTACCTAGTGCAAGCGAAAACCGACACTAAGGTGACGAAACTTTTCATTCCGCGACTGTACATAACTACATACATATACAAATAAGGATTTGAGGAATAATATAAAACTGAAAATGACATGCTGAAATATGCTAGCATTTAGAAAAACTTAAATTTAAAATTTAAAAAACCCCCGACACTAAAAACCTCTAAAAATAATAATAATAACAACTTAATTTTAGGTAGGTACCTACTAACACAAGAACAAGACGGGGTCACCAATGTTGAGTCCTACTCGATTAGCACCTATCAGGTCTTATGTAGGGGTGGAAATGATACGCACTAATTCTGGCAATACCGATTTATATTAAATTTTGTCTGCGTGCTTACATAGTGCTCTCGAATTAAGGACTAAATATTTTAAGTCGGGAGCGCCGATCGCTCGGCGTCCGTTATCAGGTTACATTGTACATATCTATTAATTACTCATACATTTGCATGGAGTGGCTGTATGTGTGTGCTGTGTCGGCACCCACAACCTAAAATCATGGAGATATAGGGTCTAGTACCAAATTAATATTTTTGAGTGTATTTTAATAGGTTTGTCCTAATAAGTATTGAAGCAAACTAATTTAAAGTGATCACCAATAAATAATATTTTATTTTCTACCCCTTTTTATTTTCTGGCCGATAAGCACATTTTTGGCTTCTAGTGGGGGATTAGCTAGCTTCAAGCGTATTGCTAATCCGACAATATGTATGTTTCATTTCCCATGCATCCAATCCTTATTGTGAGGTAGATCCACTCTCGCAACTTGGCCCACTGATAGGCTTCTGACCAGAGCCCCGATTACGGTAACTTTTAACGTCTACAATCCAGACACGCTTCTCGATTCTGCGATACGATTGGTCAAAACAGCTAACGTACGCTGTTGAACGACCAATCGTATCGCAGAATCGAGAAGCGTGTCTGGATTGTAGACGTTAAAAGTTACCGTAATCGGGGCTCAGACTTTCAGAGTTATACTTGGTAACGTCGCTGGTGTGGCCAAAAACAATATGGAGCCACCGTTAGTATGAAGAGTTATTTATTTCCTTCACACCGCGGTTAGAAGTCGAAACTTCTGGAGGGGACTGTAGGTGTTTTCGTTTTGCGGTATATATTATTTTTGCCTTGATTATTTATTAATCGATCTTTATAAGTAATTAGAGATAAAAGTGAACGTGGGCCAGCAGACATATGGAGAGGATGGAAATGTGAAAGGTAAAATACTCACGGGAGATGTTCTGTAGGCAAGAACCTCAGTACGATCTGGGTTTTCTCGGGCGCTGGAGTCCAGGTGGTATCGTCTGCCTGGACGTCTTCTTCGATGATGATCGAGTTAGGAGGTATTTCACACACCCAATGCACTGCACCATATGTGGTCCACGAAATACACTCGCGGGAGATCTCCAAATGCGATTAACACAATATAAAACGATAAATAAATTCAGTCCAGAGCTGTGGGACCGAACGCGGCGCGGGAGGTGCTTTCAACGTCACATTGCAAGCCAAACTAATGATCCTCTTATCGATGCAGAGGGCGTAGATGTTACGAATCTCTCGATGTTTTCTTCTCACTCGCTCAAGGGCACCTTGTCCGCCCAAATTCCGACCTCACCGCCTGAGTCACAGCACTCACAGCGCGCGTTACAGCGGCCGAGAGGGTCTCCTCACAGCAGTGGGTGTTGACAGGTGTCTCAGATGCAGCAGCGGCAGGGTTGACATCAGCGCCGTACACCAGTACGTACATGATTACCAAATCATGCTGTGGAGCTTCTTGAGTATGGGAGTCAGGAGTGTATCCCCAAAGTCTGGTATGGGCAGCGGGGCCACCTGCGTCTTTCGTTTTTGTGCGGACTTCGGAGCCTTGGCCGCCCTCTGGGATGGTGGGGCCGTGGGGACAGCGAGTCAATGGTCAGGATTGAGGGGCAGCGTGGCCCTGGCGTGGTATTGGCTACAGGACGCAGCATGTCTGAGGTGATAGAGTCTATGGAACCCACACGGCCGTGCCCCGCCAGGCCCGGCCGTCGTCGAAGATGTCAAATCTTAAATGGACCCGAGACTGATGCGTGAGTAAAGATAAAAGTAATTCTAGCTTAAACTGACGTAGGCCAAAGTTGGCATGTGCAAAGTCAACACATTTTTCACGCAACAGCGGAGTCAACTTACACATTATGCAGCAGCTCTGGAGAGGCTAGGAACTGCACCGAATCCATCATTCGAATAGTTTGTACGCAGTTGCGCACAACACATGCCATCTGATGAAGTTCCCTGCCACCATCCAGTCATTCTACTGGCCTTTTAATAATTCCGTGTACTTTAAAAGCGTTTATTAAAAGGTCCATATTTTCGTGCTTTTCACTAAGACACGTGTTTCGCGTATTCAAATTGGGCTGTTGCACCCAAAAAGGTTTCATTCGTGTGAAGGTTACGTAACTAATCGGTGGAAACACTGAATTCAAGTATTTCTGGTGCAAATTTTTTATGGTATCTGTCATTAGGCGTTTCTGTTTTTTTACACCATGTCGTGTGACGGTATCATTCTTACCAGGGCAGCAATCCAGTGGTGGGGCATATGGGGAGCGCTTCGGATTGGGCCTGTGGCTTGGCCTCTGCGGTCTCCCGACCTGACTCCTTTAGACTTCTTTTTGTGGGGACGTGCAAAAACAATAGTGTATGACAGTGGCGATGCCCCAAGTAATGTACCGAAACTTGAAGCTTAATTTAATGTGGCTGAAGCTAAGGCACGAGTCTTAATATTAAATGTCGGTTCCGGGTAAAAGTCATATTTCGGTCGGACACTAATATTTGTAAAATTGAATCGTACTATTGTAACAACCACTAACTTTCATTTATGTTTAAATGTAAATCATGAAAATCAAAATTGTGTCAACCCTAGACTACTTGCTTAGCTGTTTCTTTTGGCGACATTTCTTTCCCAATTTTGTGGATTCCTTTTGCGTTTCCATAAGAAACGATTTCTTACTACGTTGGGGCGATCATCATGATAACAATTTTAGCACGTTTATTCATGTTGAGCCTCAAAAACTTTTATAATGCAATTAAAACTGGAGATACAAAATGTAAGAAACACTCGTTTTCCACCATCTTGCACATCGCCCGAATTCGCTACTGTGAATGTTTGAACGCGCACTAGCGCAGCAGTTTTGATTCAAACCGCACAGAAATGGGCCGTCTTTGAAACTAAACGTCGTTTTAATTAAAATTATTGAAATATATTATGAATTATGATATTCGAGTGAAATCTTAGAGAAAAAAATCAAGAAACAAAATTGTTCCATATATTTGTAAGGTATACAATATTGGCGGACTAACAAGTGCATCGGTCACTTCTTGTGCGTACTTGCTGACTGTAGTTTGACCTAAATGTTTTGCCATTCCAACTAGTCTTTGGTACGATCCAGTAGCGTAAAAAGACAATGCACAAAGGACGTGTGTAAACAAAATCAGAAATAGTAAATTCATCAGTAACTCATTAATATATTTTTTCAGAATGTTTACTTATCTCACCTTAAGTTCTCTAAGCTAATTCGTTTGGTTGACTTCAAAGAAATCTTTCGACGTAATTTATCACATAAGAAAATAAAAGCTTCTTTACTAAGACGAAACCTATTCTTAAACTCGGTTTCGTTTAGATCTATTTGTTTTTCTCTGCTTACATCTACGACTTATTTCTCTGTATAAGGCATTGTTGTGTATGTGAGTCAAAATAACGAAAACTGTATCTTTATAAAAAATACTTTCGTACTTCACAATAATAATGGTACAATTGTTATAAACTAAGTACTGTATTATGGCTAAGGCTGCTAGTTGGATGAATAATGAACGAAGAATGACCACGGATCGTGGTTGTAGCTCCTATTTATAGGAGGTTTGCGGCAGCGCCCTGTTTGTGGAATCTTCCAGTAAAGTCCACGGTGTTATGAATTTGACATTTCATAACGACGTCTTTGTTCTTATTTTTAATGTCTGCATTGTTGTGGCTGGGTTGACTTGTGTGCGGGGAAACAGGACTTCCAATAAACACCTTGTAGATGTCAATACTGGTTTTATTCGTCTTTGTAATAACAATACAATTAATAATGCACGATCAAGATAGAGAGCAACCGAGAGTAAGTAAGTGGGCGGAACCGGACGCCGCTGAGCTGTCAAGTCCGAGATTTTATAGGGGTAGGGCTGTATCCAGTG
Source organism: Ostrinia furnacalis (assembly GCF_004193835.3). Taxonomy (NCBI): domain Eukaryota; kingdom Metazoa; phylum Arthropoda; class Insecta; order Lepidoptera; family Crambidae; genus Ostrinia; species Ostrinia furnacalis. The sequence continues at coordinate 71,515 of NW_021130280.1, forward strand.
GCTGTAGTATTTAAGAATGATTGGGATTAATGCTAATGAAACGACCATGACAATGCAACTGACATTTATTGTCTATGAACACAACGAGACGCTTTGCACAGACAATCAATCACTAAACTCTATGACATCTCTCTTCTTTTTATAAGTTTTTGAGAAGTCAACTTATTTAATACTTAAAACTATAATACACATCTTAAGTAGAGAAGTAATACTTAACAATAAACATTTTTAATAATACTGTTTGCTTACATTTGAGAATCTTTTATTTGTTTAAATATTTCTATTCAAACCCGTATCTTTGAGGTGGATGAACAATTCTACCAGTCCTAGTTCTATGATAAGGCGGCTGAGCAGCTTCCACCAATCCACTCTCTCCCGTTGTGGAAGTATGCGCAATCCCCTCGATCCTCAGACTCAATTAACTGATTCAACTCACTTTCTTGCCTCGATCTACACATTTTAGCGAAATGACCGAATCGCTCACATCGATAGCACTTCACATTACGAGCCCAACACTTGTTACTGACACTATTACTAGTGTTGCCACGTTGTATTGGTGGATGTCCCTAGACTGCCATTCGAAAGTCCCTAGATATAGGTAAATTTAGTAACATAAAAAGTCTCCAGATGTCGCTAAATATTTTTTTAATAAAGAAACAGTAAAACGAAGAATCAAATTTATTTATTGAGTAAAAATATTAAAAACAAAACTTAAAAGTCTAACTCAACATCAAATAATGTAGGAAACTCTTCATCTTCACTATCTTCATCAGTTCGGATGGTTTGCGACGTAGACGGCTGTTGCAATTCCGTGTTTGTTTGGCCTCTGAATGAATATTTCCCATCTTTACGGATTTGGTTTACTACTTCATCCGGTAGTTGATAGCTAAAACAATTAGTCTTACGGATTTTTAGCTGGTTTCGCAAAAACATAATGCTATTCAACGTTGACACCGTCATTCTATTCCTCAGTTTCGATTTGACAATATTCATCATGCTGAAAATTTTTCTACTTCAGCGTTCGAATGGGACAACGTTAGGTATCCTTCCGTTTGGCCAAATTACTTTTCGCCAAATTTCACTTCGCAAACAACTTATCGCCAAAGTTTCGTTTCCCAAATGAACTTTTAGCAACTGTACTTTTCGCAACTAATTCATTTGGTCAAATTATCATTTGGCCAAATTTTACTTGGCAAATGTTTATATAGCAAATGTTTTATGTTGCCAAATATTATATCCCAAATAATTTGTTTGGTCAAATTGACACTTCGCATACTTACCCACCGTTACCCACAAATCAAATCATAAGGCACATGATCATGGTTTTCACAATAATTTTATGTAAAACATTGCAGAAAATAGTATGGTTGCAAAAAGTAAGTTGCAGAAAATAGTAGGTTAGGTTAGAACAGTGACCCTTAATGCGCGAAGGCGAGCGAAGCGTGCCGCGGCAGCGGCCGCCGAGCGCTAGAATCACCTCTATTGTTAATGAATCATTTGGAAATTTCGATACAAAGAATGAAATAAGGAAATTAATGTAGAACAAATTTTATATTAACTCCCCACTAAACAAAATCATAACCACAAGCTAATTTGTGTACCATTCTATGCACCAATCAAATTATTTTGTAAATAGTTTATCGTGAAATATTTTTGCCTAATGAAACATTTGGCAAACCATACTTTGCCAAACAATAATTTGCTAAACAATAATATGCCAAAAAAAACATTTGCGAATTAAAAGTTTGCAATAAGTTGCTTTGCCAAATGAGAATTTGCCAAATGAAAATTTGCGAAACGTTGTTTGCGATGTGATAATTTGGGAAACGTTTTTTGGCCAAACATTAGTAATCCGACAACGTTAACACTGAAAATGCTAAATTAGACAGTTCTTCAAATCGAATAGCTCCAGAGTAATAGTCTATTACCCGTATTCACAAACGATGCTTGCGTAAGTGAAGCAGCAAATCAAACGTACAGCGTTGAATAGAGCTCTGTGATTGGTTCGTGTGTCACCCTGTGGGGGCACGCGCACTGTGAGACCTCATAGTAATGTTTGTGAATACGAGCGTATGATTGCGACCGCACCGATCACATTTAACCGCTGCCTCCTTTCTGCGCTCCTGCTTTACTGGGGGACGCGGTTCTCGCCCGCGCTGCTGCTGCTGGGTCTGGTTCCCGAGAAGGAGCGTGGGTTCGTACTCCACACCTGACACCACGTAGTATTTAAGAATGATTAGGATTAATGCTAATGAAACGACCATGACAATACAACTGACATTTATTGTCCATGAACACAACGAGACGCTTTGCACAGACAATCTCAATGAAACTCTATGACAGTGGCCAACATTCTCTCTCTTGTTATTTATAGGTTCAGTCGTTGCGGCTGCCTAATAGTTCGGCCGGCGTAACGTCATTTCTCTTGCTGGCTGAGGAGGAGTTAACACGGTTTTCTGCAATACCGGGCATTTAGCATGCAATCCTCCACCACTCATTTCACTTGTCATCAGTGGAGGTGAAGATGGTGTGGCACTTGCCCTCGATGAAGACGGTGTGGTGGAGCTCATTTAACAATGCACAGTGCACACGCTATATTAAAATCAGCCATAAAGCACGGTTAAAATATTCTTGCCGAAATAACTTGCCGTTTTATTTTACCGTTTATCACTTCAACTACCTATCGACACATTGTTCACACATCCTGACGTCACCGTGTCTAAAATAAATTCTATAAACACTATTTTCATTGCGGAATTCTTTAGACATAATATCAGAGTCACTTTCGGTTGCTGGGAACGGACCAAGTGATTGTAATAATTATTGTACCATCACAACAAACAAAAAGAAATGGCTTGATTACAATATTTGTGCAGACTGTATGAGTCTTTTTTGGTATGAAAAATTACTGCTGCTTTAAACATACACAACACATATACCTAAGTGCCGTCAAAAATGACAATCGCAGGCTTAATATTCTCTGCTAAATCTGGATTACCAAATAAACCATCTGGAATAAATTTTTTTCTGAGCTACAGCTTGGATTCACAAACATCCTAATCCCAAATATAATGGCACAAACGAATTTGTTAAACAATTTCTAGCTTTAGACATGTATCTTTCTAAAGTACTTCTTGGAAGTTTAAACAATGTTGACAATCGTTTCGCTTTTGTTCAGCATCTGTAACGTTCAGTAACTGTACAATGTACATAGGGGCGTTTTCGACCAATCATTTTGATTAAACCCGAGTTCCAACTTTCGCTACAGTTATAAGTCCGATGTCTTTCGCTGAAAACCGACCACATTTTTCTAACATCGACATTTTTGAGCCAGTATTTCATATAACTTTGTAACTTTAACATATTTGGGTAATCTTCACTCATACTTAATATGTTTTTTATAATATACACTCAACATCAAATAAACCGCACCTTCCGCGACGCGAACTTTAAAGATTTTCTTCTGACTCAATCATGGTACCCCAACAATATTGGTGTTATTTGAAAGCCCAATAAATAAAGAAAATCGCATTTCATTTCTAAATAAATGATTTACATATACCATAAATGTGACTTGAAAAGAGACCTCACTTTGGGCTCACCTCTGGGATCAGTTAGACCAATTTTTATGGTTATAAAACCAAATAATGATGTCACGTGTCCTCTTTAACAGATGGATAGCGATTAATCCCAACTTAACAGTTTTATAGCCATAAAAGTTGGCTGAAGCGTAACTAGGACAGTATTAGCCCATTCAGATTTTAATGGTTTAAAAACACTTACGTCAGCTGGTTGCATCAGATGTGTTGTATTTGTCTTCTATCCATTTGTTTGTTCGTAGATCGCAACTACGCTCTGCTACCATATCACTGCATGCATGTCTGACCTCCGGATCCACAATTGTGATTGATCCTTTGAACCATGACAAATTGTTTGATCTAGTTTCCCTATCCTGGATTTGGCAAACGATATCTTTTAGAGATCTTAATTGTTCCTTATGTTCTTGGTCCAAACCCTTTTTGTACAATAAATCTGTCAAGATGCCTGATATAGCCAAGGACTAAACTATATCCGGATCACTTGTCTCTGAGAATACTATCAAGGCAGGATAAGCTGTATAAGCCTCTTCTGACTTGAGGAAATGCTTCAAATACATGTATTTCATGTAATTTCGGCCCAAGGACCCAAGGTCCATATTGTTCAAGGGATAAGAGGACGGAGTTTTGTGGGGAACCGTCAAAAACTCCATCTGAAAGTTATTTCCTCTCCACATATTGACGACTCTAGGATGTAATGACAATTTCTCTATTAAATGAAAGACCGTACCCAATATAGTAGGTCTAGGTTTCTTCGATTCTGTAACAGAGCGTCTACTCAGACAAGATATGGCACCTGCTCGACTTAAACCATCTAACAACCCGATTAGATAGCTAGCTGGAAGATTTCTGTCCTTCATGCCGACCGGGAACAATGATGAGTCATTTGCTGTTTGACTGCGCTGGTACACTAACATGCCGTATAGGAATCCCTGTGCACGACCAATATGGAAACTCTTGTCAAAAATGGAAAGGAGATCCCAATTGCATGGGTGTAACCGGATCAATTTCAATTCTTTGAACCATGGGGCATTTTACTATAGTTTCGCACTCACATCTATATGTTGGAATACTTGTGAGGCTTCCAAAGTTATATCATCAACTTCTCTTATACAGCATAAACAAGATGCATGGAAGTGGTAAAATCCTTGATCAGCCCTATTGTCATGAAGCTCTCCTGCAGTGATCTGTGAGTAAATTAACAAGCTTTGATACATAAAATCATGATTTTTGCTGTTCAAATCAGATAGAGTATCTGTTGTGGCACACATCCTAGCTAGTTTGACCGGTGAATGACCAGAGAATCCTCCTGAACTCTGTCGTGAGCATGAGAATCTATGAGGAGCTGAACCGGTTCTCCTGAATGTGGTGTCTGTTGCTCCTGAATCTTCTCCTGTCAAGGAATCTAAATTCATTTTTATACTTTGAGCTAAGTTGGACTGAGCAGCAATGAACCAGTTTATGGAATTCCTGAGTCGACTGGCTCTCTCTATCAGAGGAACTACTGCCTCTCTTTCCCAAGGGGTCAGAAGACTGGTGGTCTCGGATGTCCTTGAGCCTAAATAGGCTTGATACGGTCCCCTGGTTTCCCAGTAGTTGTGTAGTCCATTTGGGATTAAAACGGAGATATATGTTCCTAAAGCCCCTGGGAGTATGCATAAACTACACCTACCTTGATACATGCTATACTTGTGTATCAATTCCAGTGGGTGAGGGACTGTTGCACCAATAACAGGTGACCCCCAAGATCTGAGTCTCAATTCATCGGCATATCGACTAGAACAAGTCCATATCTTCAAATGGGATTCCCCCAGCTTGGATTTCTCGATGAGGCCAACGATGCTTATGATCTCACTTCTTACTGCAATCTTATCCACATCTGCACTCATTTTCTTTGAGCAAACATTTCTAATGGTCTTGGAGTTTTCAAACAGTCCAATCAATGAGTCTGTTATCCCTAGATAAGTAGATGACTTATACTCACTTAAGAATCTCGGGAATAGTGGCTTTATTGATTTTAAGTAATTCAAAAATCTCGGCTCTTCTGTCCGAGAATATAATAATGCGTCTCGTACATGGAAGTTCTTTATTTTCGGAATATTGGCTAATAGCGATCTTTTGACCTCTTGTTTTATCATAGTCAAAGCTTTTATCCCAGTGGGTAGGTTCAAAGACAAAGGATCTTCAAGCAGTTTCATGAAGGAAGCTGTTGATATCCTTCCTAATTTTAGTGTGATGATGTGAAGTATACTTTTCCTTAATTCAGGATCTATATGATCATGGATTATCTTGAATGATGCAAGAGACTCAGTAACTGGGTCCGGAAACATCCTCATTAGGAATCTTCCTGGGGACATCCCGGTGATCCCTCCCAGAGATGGGTCTAAATACAATAATCCTGCCTTATAAGTAAATGTTTTCAGGAGGTTCGCATTTTGTATAGCATTTCGGGTAGACTGTTTTAAAGCAGGATTATGTCTCTCCAAAAGATCATTCACTAAATTACCCAAAAAATTGTAATGGACCATCGCATTCAAGGGACTTTCTGAATAATGGGCTACAGTTAATGCATTGGATGAAACTGTTGAGAGAATATTCCCTAGACAAGGGAGCTGATCATTGGATACACATGTCACTCTTGACCATCTTTTTGTCTCAAGCCCTCTTATGTTTCCTCTAAAAAACAGGTACTTTCCCATAGCTGAGAAAATCAGCTGATCTCATCGTCTCATCTCTGTTTATAATAAGTCCTAATCTTCTAGCCCCTTCTTCAATCTCAGACATTATTGCATCGTTGTTGCGGGAGATATCATTTAGGCATTTCATCAGTTCGGCTTCATCCGGGGTCTTATGTAAGGAGTATTGTGTGCAGATAACTTGATTGTCTCCTTGGGCCAATATCTGAACCCGGGTGTTTCGTCGAATACTGGCTCTTCTAATTATGAGCAAGTTAGTGATGCTCCATCCCTTCTGTCTGAGCCCTTCTAACCCTCCAGCCTGTCCCTGCCAACAAACCAAATGCCCAGGTTTGTTAACTACCCTTCCTCCTACGACATCCATCAGATCTGGTCTTTGATTGTAGTAGATCAAGCTTTTCTCAAAGAATTTATGAGTTCTCTCAATTAAATTTGGATAACCTAGAAATTGACCCATGACTCTAAATGTCGGATTGTTAGTTTCTCCTCTCTGGTGGTTATTCCACTTTTCATAATCCACGTGATTTGAAAAGCAGACATGTTCATAATCGTCTAATCCTTGTCCATATGTGTTATCCATTAATTTTTTGGTAAGAACTGTGGAGTTATCCGCCATGGTCAATCCTTTGAATAGAGGGACGAAATGCTTCTTGATTAAATATTCTGTGATTACAAAGTACTCTCTTAACTCCCATGACATTAAAGCAAAAAACCTACCTTTTATCTTCAGTTCTCTTTCTTTTCCTTTTAAGCCAATGAGTAATTTCTCAGCAGAGAGACCCCTTCTATCAATATCTTCTAAAAAGGCAGGCCAGTTGGTTGGTTTTCTGTTTAAATAAGGCTCCATGACTTTTTTGCTGGGAACAGGTTTCTCGGACCTGGATAGCACATGTTGTTTTAGCTCTTCTAAGTCACAAGAGTGACTCTTGTCCGAATAAATTAGAGAGGGGTCTATCATATCGGGGATATCGAAACATTTGGTCAGCGGCAGCTCATGCCAATGGGGCCCAAAATCCAGAATCTGTTTCGGTGTTGGCCATGTCTTATCTTCTATATGAGCCTTGAATATGTGATCTTCTGGTACAAGGTTTGAATCAACATAACAAGTCCTGTCTTTGTCAAAAGACAATGCCGGAAATTGGCGTCTTTTTTTTTTCGCGCGGCCATCGACCAAACCTTGTTTTTTGATTACAAAATAGTGTAATAAACCAAACTTACTATGACATGTATACCCCTAAACTCAGTCTGAACTGAGTTACAAGCATTAGAAGTTTGATGATTTTGCATACTAGATTCGCTTTTTGCACATAAGTTTTGTATGAAATTACAGTCTAAAAATGGATGTCCAACACGTTAATTACAATGTTCACCAAAAGAAAGTTCACGGTTTCACTTTTTTTTAACGATGTTACAGCGTCAGATCGTTGGTGGTCACAATTTGTAGGTGGGTGCGGGGTGTTTGTCCAATAACTACATATTTATGTAAACCGTATTTATTTTCGCGTGTTCTTCAATAAACGTACATACTGTAACACCGGAGTGGGATGACTGGCGAGCTGGCCGAACGGCCGGGCTGCGACGCCTGAATATGCTGACACTAAATATTGTTTCATAGAATTGCGTCATCGCGACCCCACAGTTCATATCATTTTCGCCCATTACGAAATCAATATGTTTATTTATACAAGTCTCACACTCACTGTAAGCACATTTCTTTGATTTCACATCACATACGACCATAGCCACAAGATCATCAAGGTCTTTAGTTGCTAACACTCCAATCGATTTGAGAACAGTAGCTTTCATTTGTAAATTTTCATGTCTCTTACATACGAAAGTATCACGCTTTTCAACTTTTGGTGGCAGAATGTAAAATTACCTATATTGATGAAACGTAGATAGGTTTCCTCCTTTTTGAACATATTTCTAATGGAGTTTATCTGAGTGCTCATCTTCAGTAAATATATTTCTTGTTATTTTACCCGTCTCAGAAGGTCTTGATTTCTTGAAAGTTTTGACTTTAAATGGGGATGTGAAACTTGATACTAATGATGGTTTCAATGGTGACAATGCCTTATCTTTATACTCTGCGCCATCTTGCACAGCTTTACTTCTGAATTTGTGCGCCGGTCTTCGGTTTTCCGCGAAGGCTTTGATGAAATGATACTACAGAATGACTTGCTGATGATGATGGTTTACTCGTAGTTTAAAATTTACAATATTATGGAAAATTGATGTTTGTCACTCGGTAGTTGAAAGCGCACTGACTTTACTACGATGACTGCGGCGTTCGCGCCGCCGCTGTTTGACGTGAGACGATGTTGCCATGCTTCAAGCATCAGGCGTTTGGCCTGAACAATACTTGAACTGACTTATTCCACATCGTAAGTTAAAGCTTTCATAGCGTTTCTGGCGGCATTATGAAGAACATGACAGTTACAATTTGCTTTAAGGACTTTGGTATCGGAATATTTATCATTGATTTTTTGGTACACGGAATTGTGAGCACCATAATTAACCGATGCAGAGAACGCAGACAGCAAAGTTGTGTCTTAGTCATGTTGAAGCAAAAAACTGTCAATATTTTCAAAATGTTTTTGAGATGTTTCGTTCGAATCCTCATAAAAATCCAATAATTATCCTGAACACCCTTTTCTTGGTCAAAGTATCTGATGACAATTGGATACATTTTCTGGGATCCTTTATTTGAGGCGTTGATAGCAATCGAAAAGTGAACCCCGCCTCCAGATTGAGTCCTTTTTAGGTCTTGTATTGTTGACTCGATTGAATTCGGTGCTAGGACATTCAAAACAATGGCTTCTGCTTTTGTTCTGCCGCAGTGAACTTTATGTGATAATGGTGCATCGTAATAAAGAGATTTATTTAATTTAATACCACAATAGGTGCTCAAAGCTAAGCATGTTGTTCAAGCAAGTCCACATATCAGATGTAATCGAAACAGCCTTGGCTTTTGATATTTCATCATTTTCATTCTGCATTGAATGCAGTGTAATGGTAAACCGAATAAATGGTAGGCCGAATATCCGGTTCGGTAAAGATTAAACCGAATAGTATTCGGTTATTCGGTGAAACCACTATTCGCCGCATCTCTAACCAACATTGAAAAAGCGAATTTCTGGTGCAAGAATGTGAATTGCCTTTTGGTAATTTTCACAAACAGCAACTTTTTTCCTTGCGACGGCGTCTACGGCAGCCATTCTTGCGCTCGCTTGGGCGTTTTTGATGGTCACTGCTCTGCGCAAGCCGCCTGTGGACGTTTTCTTGCCTAGGTCTTGTAAGAAGGCTACGCTTTTGCCGAATTTGGAGTCTCCTTTTCTTGGCGCCGCGTACCTCTTTTTTTGTATCTTTCCAGGGTGTTTTATGTGTGTAGTTCTACTTGTGGTCTCCGAGTCCGACATGGGAGAGACCTATTGTTTTTGTGGTTAGCAAAGGTGGCCTCAGACCTCTTTCTGACCGGAAGGGGGGAATGTGGGGGTTATTATTAACTAAAATATTTTTTTATTATTTAATATTAACTTTACTGCTATAAAATACAGGCTCTCGATCTTCAAATAATTTCTTCAGACTCTTCATAAACTTCTGAAGATCATGCCACTCCGATGTGCTGCTGTTCAGCTGGACCTTCGCGGTGAGCAGCGCCTTCTCGCGCGGGCAACACCCTGAGCGCGTCGCTGGTGGTGTAGGCGCTCACCTCTACGTAGTAGGTGCCGTCGAGCGGAGCGGTGCGCCGCACGGAGCCGTTGGCGACCTTGGTCGTCAGGCTGCTGTCCGTCCAGCTGCGAGTGAGCCGCGGAACCCCGACGTTGGGAGTTCTCGACCGCTAGCCGTACCGACCCGACCTCCCGTAGGAGGATATCAGTCCACTTCCCCTACCGTTCCAGCACCTACTTGCAACCCCACACTCCTACCACCTGCCCCCCACCCCTAGCCCCCCTTCCTGAAACTTCTGGTATAAAGTCTCCTACACTTCCCCAATTTAAAAATACCCCTAAATTTGCAACCCCACCTTCCTACCACCTGCCCCCCCTCCTGAAACTTCTGGTATGAAATCTCCTACACCTCCCCAACTTAAAAAAAAAACCCTAAAATGGATGCAATATGGTTAAGTTCAACATAGCGAGTGTTATTTAATGCCAAAATCGCGAAATCTTATGCGTAGTACGTATACATCGATGATATTTTGTATGTTAAAAATTCAAAGCAAAAATCTTTTTTTCTCTTAACTCCAGGGACAGATTTCAGTGCGCTTCGGTTTAAACATTAGTATAGGCCTGAGGAATAAAATGCACTATTGGTTGATTCTGGGAAACACTTGGTCCAGACCCTGGCACTATCCTTTGTAGAAAAATTATTGACGTGCTGATACCCAAACTTACAGTTATAACACTACACTAATAATAATGAAAAACACACAAATCGGAATCGGGTTAAGTTTAGTATGATAATAATAACCCTCTGGAAAACCTATCTCCGGTATGTTACCCATTCCGGTCGCTGCTTCAACTCCCATTAGAGCAATCACCCTCTGTTCTAAATCTGATAAACAGATTTTAAGGGCTGGCCCACCTCCGGTGCTTCTCATGGATTTGTTGATTTTGGCAGATTTCTTTTTCGTATTATTCTTGAGATCTGCCCAAACCTTAAGCCATGCAAAAACAAAAGTGAGGAAAAGCAGGATGCATAAAACAGAATCATAGCATAATATGTGTGTGTGTATAAATTAATGATAATTTCTTATTTTACTACTCGACCACGCTTACTGAAAAACAACAGCGATCATGAACAGGACGGCTTTATAGCCCGAGTGCTCCCATACCATCTTAATTTGATTGATTGCAGCTAGCTCGGAGCCTGTGTACTCAGTGTTTAGAACCTTGCCCACAAGAGCCTCTCGTAGACCCAATCGGGCCTTCATTTCCGCTTGGAAAATTGTGACACTGTCAAACACGTTGTTCTCTTGAGCATTCTCTAGCCGGGACGGAACACCGAGACCAGCTAACATGGCCTCCCACCTCTTCTTCAGAGCCGGTCGATTAGTGGCATTTATCTCTTTTCCGAGAGATGAGGAGACACATTCCTAGATACAGTTTGTGTTGACCATAGTCCCTGTCTGGTTTTGCTATCCATCCAGGCTTCTCAGCCCCTGTGATTTGTCGGAGGGTGGTGTTGAGAAGTCCTTACAGCTGCAGATACAACATATCTAGAGGTGGGGAAATTGGTCCCCTGAGCAGCATCATATTCTCCTCCTTGGGACATAAGGGTTTCAATATTGGTGAGGTAATCCACATCCTCGGCAGGAGTGAGATTTATCGGTTCTCTGTTTACATTCATGATGGGAAAAGATGACGCTCAGCAAGACTAAGGTCGTCCACGAGCAACGGCCTCAGACAAAGTGTTGGTTGCTCCGACTCCCTTTGACCCATAGCCTTTGCGCTTTTGGTTCGATCCAAAAGTGAGCGAAAAAATTATTGACGTGCTGATACCTAAACTTACAGTTATAACACTACACTAATAATAATGAAAAACATACAAATCGGAATCGGGTTAAGTTTAGTATGATAATAACAACCCTCTGGAAAACCTATCTCCGGTATGTTAGGTACCCATTCCGGTCGCTGCTTCAACTCCCATTACAGCAATCACCCTCTGTTCTAAATCTGATAAACAGATTTTAAGGGCTGGCCCACCTCCGGTGCTTCTCATGGATTTGTTGATTTTGGCAGATTTCTTTTTCGTATTATTCTTGAGATCTGCCCAAACCTTAAGCCATGCAAAAACAAAAGTGAGGAAAAGCAGGATGCATAAAACAGAATCATAGCATAATATGTGTGTGTGTGTATAAATTAATGATAATTTCTTATTTTACTACTCGACCACGCTTACTGAATAATTTGCAGTGGACAGAAATTTAATTTTACAATAAAAGAATATCACAATATGTTGGCGACATCAAACCTTTTTACTTTTTTAACCTTTATTTTTGTCTAAAACGGCACTGCGGGCCTCTATGAAAGCGATCATGAACAGGACGGCTTTATAGCCCGAGTGCTCCCATACCATCTTAATTTGATTGATTGCAGCTAGCTCGGAGCCTGTGTACTCAGTGTTTAGAACCTTGCCCACAAGAGCCTCTCGTAGACCCAATCGGGCCTTCATTTCCGCTTGGAAAATTGTGACACTGTCAAACACGTTGTTCTCTTGAGCATTTTCTAGCCGGGACGGAACACCGAGACCAGCTACCCAGCCAGCCTCCCACCTCTTCTTCAGAGCCGGTCGATTAGTGGCATTTATCTCTTTTCCGAGAGAAATGAGGAGACACATTCCTAGATACAGTTTGTGTTGACCATAGTCCCTGTCTGGTTTTGCTATCCATCCAGGCTTCTCAGCCCCTGTGATTTGTCGGAGGGTGGTGTTGAGAAGTCCTCTTGCGAACCATACAGCTGCAGATACAACATATCTAGAGGTGGGGAAATTGGTCCCCTGAGCAGCATCATATTCTCCTCCTTGGGACATTAGGGTTTCAATATTGGTGAGGTAATCCACATCCTCGGCAGGAGTGAGATTTATCGGTTCTCTGTTTACATTCATGATGGGGAAAGATGACGCTCAGCAAGACTAAGGTCGTCCACGAGCAACGGCCTCAGACAAAGTGTTGGTTGCTCCGACTCCCTTTGACCCATAGCCTTTGCGCTTTTGGTTCGATCCAAAAGTGAGCGAAAAGCTCTGGCACAACAAACAACGCGAGCAGTGGCGCGCAATGGCCTGAGCCATTAACTAAAGCGCGTGAAATTTGCAACTACCGGAAGAAATGAATCGCGCACGTTGGTTACTGCTACGGTTTCCGAAATAGGCGTCGAGCGTTTCACAATATGATATACCTACCTAAATATGCTATAAAAAAATAGGGAGGCCTTTGTCCAGCAGTGGACGTCTTTCGGCTGAAATGAACGTATAAAATGTTTTAGATCTATTAATTATGATATTCTCCGACTCATAGCAAAATTACATTTCTTTCCACTTGACATTCATCTAGTTTTCGTGGTCGAGCGTAATATAATGTACATTGTACATCAAAGTATGTATGTGATGGATGATAAAGCATGAAGAAAGAAATTAGTAAGGTCATATGGGGTAAGACTAACATAGTTTACTGGGTTTCGTCATATATTGGTTTTTCTGGCAAATGTCTTTATCTTACTTTTGAATTGGTAATTAAATTGGGTTAGCATTTGTGATAACTTCTATAAAATAATGGCGATTCTTTTATAAGTTTATTCAAAACCGATTATTTAAACTGCTAGTCTTACCCCACTAAAGGGGCAAGACTAACAATGACTTTCTTTATCATGAAAAAAACATATTTTAAGGATCCTACGAAAAACCAAAAGGTTTTAAGTAAAAACTTTCATTTTTATCTTTATGCCTATACAATAAGGTTCTTTTTTGAAATTATGCGAACATTGACTTGGGGGAAGACTGACATACAATCGCAACCAGGGGTACAAAACCACATTTATAAATAAAAAAGTTAAAGCATAGAATAGGAGTTTTTATTTAAAATAGTAGGAGAGTTTTTATTTAAAACAACGTAACTAGTCTGTAGAACCTGCTAGTAAGGAATTATAATTATATAGGGTTTTTTTCAGCCGTTTTTCATCATAGCAAATGTTGTGATAGGGATAGAGACATGCGATTTTTAGGTTTACAAAGATAATACGATAGAGAATAATACAAAGTAATAAAAACCACCTGTTATACGGGCATTTTTTGGAGAAATTTATCAAATAACCAAAAAAACACGAATTTAAAAGCAGAATTTTTTCAAAAAGTATCGTTTTTTATTATTTGTTGGCATTTTTTGTGTTATTTAGCATTATTACTGTTTTTATTTTATCAGGATATACCGCTTAGTTTAAAAGTTATTGCGTTTTCTTTACAATAAGTAATTGGAAGAAAAAAAATTCTATAAAAAATCTCAAAAAAAAAATTGACCACTTTTTTGTCGATAAAAATAGGTCTAGTTTCATCTATTTTCATATACAAATTGTGGTTTTTTCACAGACAAATTGTGACGTTTTTTGAACGCCAAAAACCAGTCTCCTCCAGGAATGTCGTTTGTAAAAGGGTTTTGGATATTGTTTTTGACGACGTAGTGCCCAACAAGTTCAATTATTTCTTTTCTTGACAATCCGAATCCATATTTTTCCATTAGGGTTCCAGATAGTACGTGGGACAAAGTTTAGAAAAATATTTAAAAACTACATTTTGTACTGACTGATTTTAAAACATATTTTATTGAATATTTAATTTTATAATACTCTACGATGATAATGTTTTTTAAGAATGTTACTATAGTAGAAAATGCATTATTGGATGTTTATTGTAACGGAATGCTACATGGGACAGGTACAATATGTTAGGAAAACCTTTCTGTTACCACAAATGACCACTCTGTAACTTAAAAAAAAAAACAAAAATATTGAAACTTGAGTCGTTATTCCAATAATGGATGTTCGCTAATGCGATGTATTTTGTATTTAATATCTAATTCGTTAATGATTTTGACATTATTGATAACAAAAAAAATAAAAAATGTTGAGGGACTCGTTTACCTGCGCAAAATTTGACAATGACCCATAGGCGTTTTGATTGCATGTCCGGTAAAAATAAACGGTGTCCAGCTTTTGTTGGGATTTGTAAATTTCACAAACAAATAAGCGCCAAGCATGGCAAATGCAACATACATTTTGGCTAGTAATATTAAAAAAAGCTTGACATTACAAACATTTTTTTGTTGCACCTATTAATAATAATAATACGTTTATTTAAGACCATTATGATCCATACAGAGTTGCGTTAGTAACAATATTATACTTAAAATCTAGGTTAGTAGTAACATAAGAGACAGAATCCTCATTAACCTGTTCAGCCTATTAAGGCAAAAGTCTGGCCAAACTAGCTGGTCTGTCCGGTCCGGCTATTAGGTTTTGCGATCTGGCAACCCTAACCTCACATACAGCTCAAGAGTCCCTAGAAATTCTAAAATTAAATAAGCCTAACTTACCTTCCCCACTTTTCTTCTGGTTTTCAGTCTCCCGTCCCATCACTATTCAATATGGCAGTTAATTCTCGCCCCTTTTTGAGACACCACTGGCGTCCCTGAGGCCACCAGTCGGCTTCGATAGGTCTCCATGACTAAAAAAAGAATTCTATTATTATTAATTTTTTGCTGTTAGATTCAATGCAATTACCTTTCCATGAAATCAACCATGGTCCCAAACTGAGAATAGCTGGTTTTGCAAAAATGAGCACGCACGGCGGCAAAAACGTAGACGTAGCCTGGGTCAAACAGCGAAGCAATAAATTCAGTGTCCAGTAATTTAGCAAAGGTCGTCAGTAAGGCAAGCAGATCCAGTCCAGAAACGTAAACAAGTCGTCGAAAATATCCAAAATCTCTTGAAAAACTCGCGGAGAAGCACATTCACGAAAACTCAAAAGCAACGGAATGACCAAAGAGTAAAATAATTATACCAATGGAAAAGAGAGCCCTCTCGCAGACTTTTTTGATATCCTATTTGATTCGCTAACGCCATCTATTATCATGTACTTGAACTACCACGGACTGCAGGCGCTACATATAGGTAGGTATCTATAGGACTAAAATAGAAAGACACAGGTCTTGACGCGACATTTATGAATGAGTTACATTGAGTACTGACGGCTTGATGTTTCGGCTGCTATGCTGCAGCCGATAATGTACATAATGTAACTCAATCATAAATGTCACGTTAAGACCCGTGTCTTTCTATTTTAGTTTAAATGGAACGTGAAAGTTTAAAATCTATAGGACTGTCAGTTAAATATCTATAGGTGACTTTTAATTGAGTGCATTTTTAGTTTAGTGTTCTACTATGAATATAAATTTTACAATGAAACCAACACTGAAATTACTAAAAATAATTAGCTGTTCCATACATTTTGCTATAACAGCACTTGGAACTTTTTATGAAATAGCTGATATTTTTGTCGGTGCCTTGTATTGTTGGTAGGGATGTTCCGATACCACCTAAGTATCGATACCTACTCATTTCGATAATACTCAAATCTTTTTTCGATACTACTTAAATAAGTACTCCTAAAGTATCGATACTTACTGATATCGATACTTTTTGGAACTTTTATTTTGTTTTATTATTTTGAGGGTGCTATCAATGAACGTTGAAGGACAATAATTTAAACAAAATTGAGAAGAAAACAACTATTTATTTATCGGTTTATGCCATGATAACATTGGAATAAACCGATGAATTTGATGATTAAAATTAATAAAATTACTTGTAAATAGTCACTTAACACTTTCACAATGGCGGAATGGCGAGATGATTTGCGGGCGGGTGCGGGTGTCTCCTTCTCTCGTTTTCGGCTCGGGCTCTAGTAACTCGGTAACCGATTAAAGCTGATTAGCTGACTGTTTTTACTCTCTCAGTTCTGTATGATGCGTTCTCGGTTTTTTTTATTGTTTTCGGTTGTTTTGCTGATTCGATTCGATACCAAGTATTTTTGTTTCGATACCGATTATGTATCGCAAAATTGATTCGATACAATAAATACTTGGTATCGAATCAAAAGTATCGAGTACCTACTCGTATTTATTAGTATCGGATTATCCCTAATTGTTGGTGCCTTAGTAAAATTTATTCTCATTCAAGCGTGGAACACAAAATATGCGCACTCTAAAAAGTCAACCCGTATAATGGTTTAATGATATTAGTATGGGAGTAGAACAATAAATGATAAAACAAAATAATTTTATGACTATTTATTTTTTAAGCAGTACTTGTGTTTTTCATAATATGATTTTGCAGCAACTTTTGTTTCATCATCCCCTTCATACGACACTTTCCCTGATAAAATTCGATTAATTTCTCTACACCAACTATTAATTAATATGTTTAAGGAAGTCTTTATAAAATAATCTGTTAATACATCTTTATGTATAGGGCAATTACAGGGAAAAATATTTAGGGTTTTTGTCATCCATAATATTTTTGATTTTAAATTTTTCTTAGGAACATTTTTACTTAATATTGAGATTGTATTTTCTTGTATTTCATAGAAATAACTTACTACCTCGTTGGAGGGATATGTCAACCACTTCTTCATTTTATTATATTCTTTGTTTTTTATGAATTCATTTATCTTTATTTTCTTCTTTGCATAATAGTTTTGATTTGCATATGACACAGCCTTTTACAATATTTTTCAAACATTTTGTTATGACCCAACCGCAGACATAATTTCTCTGGCCCCTATCAGGCTGTATTTCTTTTTCTGTTAACATTTCTTCATTAATTTCAATTTCTTCAGGAATATCTTTTACACTACTTTCTGAATTTTCTTTTAAAAGAAATCAAATGTTTGCAGACATTTGTTTTCATCCTTCTCACAATTTGCATTAATAGCATGGGGCGAGTTATAATTATTTAAAAGAAGGGCTTTAAATGCACCTTCAAATGCTACAACATTAGGGGAATTATTTACGGATATTCCCGAAAAAAATTTCTATAGGGTCTTGGTTAAAGTGCCGCGTCAACATACAGTCAAAACTATATTTTTTTAATAAAATATTCCATACGACTTCAAAGCCCTCAATAGTTTTGACAAAGTTATTGGTACTTGGTACTGTGGTTTCTACTAATCAAACTTTATCACCAGTTTTTTTCTTTGCTATGAATTTAACTGATTTAAGAAGCTGTTTAGCTTTTATCCAGAGCCGATGATGGGGTGATGATTTTCTTACGCAGGATGCGTTATACATTTTACCATTGGGTATATGAAATGTGTTACTATTTAATTAATCAAATAGTTTATCTATAGTTAAAACAAAATTAATCAAATTGCGACACTCTTCGTTTATTATACCTCTAGCTGTCAAATGTTCCGCCACAACCGCAACACTATGGCTGAATATTTGAGCTGCTGTCTTAACACGCATTTTTTTAATTTTGTCAATATTTATATGTTCCTCGGATATTTTATTCAATAAACGAAGTTCCCCAAATGTTTTGTCGGCTTCGTAAATTTCTTGAAAATATTTCCATTTAACAATTTTTTCTTTATTCCCATCGTCCATATCAAAATAAATCATGTCTTTAGTTAATAAATTATTTCTAAGCCCTTTCAACAAGTGGGGAACATCATATAAAGGTACGATCTTTTTACAATTTATTTCATAGAAGTCGTGTCGCCATTATTTTCCTTTCTTTAACATCTTATTTTTTGTTTCTTGTATAAGTAGTGAAATAGCTCCTAAATTAATAGTACTTTGATAGCATACTGAGCATAAAATAATTAAACCAGTGGCTTGTACTTTTTTTATTACGTTTTCTATTACATTTTTTAAATCAAATTTAGTGAGGCTGTTAGTGAAGTAATAAGCCACTGGTTACTTAAAATTGGATTTGATTCCCTTAACCATAAACACTAAGACATGGTTGGCAATCAGGTTTTCCTTACCGATGTTTACAAACCCTTTCAATCTGTCATTGGCCATATCGTAATTTATTTGTGGAGTCAAAGACATTTCGTCAAAAATTAATGTGCAAAGACGGTCTTCAATACACATTTCTTGAACTGTTATTTGCAGTTTTTCAAAGACCTTTTCATTCAGACCGGGTTCTAACTTCATTTTTGCTAAAATTCCTTGAAGCGTTTTCTTTGATGGTAATATAAACTCGTGCTCCAGTGTAGAATAGCACTTTGGGCTTCTTTTAAACAGCGAGAGTGACAAAATTTTTTCCTCCAAAGTGAATCGCCGTCCACTAGGTCGTTTGTGGCTTTGGCTGGATTGCATATGTGTAAATAATTTGGCAGAAGGTGTCATATTTTTGGTGACCTTCTGGAACGCCAAGTTCATGCTCATTTTAGTAGCACACACTAGTCTACTTTTAAAAGTTGTGCTGTTACATACTTACTGTAGTAAGTTACATCCAAGATGCTGAAACATACTGAAATTAACGACTGGTCCGTCACATGTGACACTGACGATTTTGACGCCAGCGTCTTTACATTTTTGCAAGCATGTTTGTACAAGAGAAGCTTTTTGTTCCCCGCTTAAACTAGTTATCAAGAAATAGGCTACTGGCAATTTCCATTTTCCGTTTATACAATTAACTAAAAAAACAAGAGACTGGTTTGCTACTTCCAAGGAATCGCTTTCATTTTCAATGCCAATATTTACACGGCCATGGTATTTCTGGGATTTAGAATCCCAACATAGTGATTTCCTTATGGACATTTCGTCTAATATCAAAGCACACACCAATGGGATTTCACTACACTCTACTTTGGCTTTCAGGGCATCGAATGCTTCTTTGCAAAATCCAGGTTCTGCATCCACATTCTGGTACCATTTACACAATGTTCGTGGATGCGGTAAACACGAATCATATTGAGAGCGCACAAAATCGTAAGCTCTTGGTGATAAAAAATGTAACGTTAAAGCGAATTTTCTAATTTCCTCACTGTAACATCTCTCTGTAGGCAAGCCTTTGCAATTAGATATTTGTCTCAAAAGGAAATCTTTGGGTCCCGCAAGTGATGAATTTCTTTGAGTGCTTTATTCTGTAACAATAATAATAATGTAAATGTTATGATAATATTTAAGTTTTTGATGAACTTCCTGAGTGCTTCATTCTGTAACAATAATGTAAATGTTATGATATTTAAAGGAGTTGTCCCAAAATGTATGGAGCCTAGGCCAACAACCTGTACACCTACCAAAAAGAAGGGCTTTTAAATCTACAACAGTTTCTTATCATTCAATTTCTTTTAAATGGCTTTGTTTATTCGTTCAAAACAAAAGATTGTTAAAGAAAATAGCAATACTCAACAACAAAAACCATCATGGTGGATGAATGTCATTTTTAAGAACATCTGTCACTTTTGACATTAAGTCGTATCTTGGTGTGAAGAAAAATAAAAATAGTCATAGTCTTATATGTAAAGAATACGCACCATTGAAGCCAATTAACAGAATAATCCACAAAGTACCTTTTTTAAATGGAAATAATCAATCGGCAAAAGAACAAAGAAATAAAACTAAAAGTCGATTGCCCTGATAACCTATTCATCATGATCATCATCAACAGCCCTTTGGACTAAGAGCCTCCTCCACTGTAGTGGAGGGTTTTGCCATAATCCCCACGCTTGGCAGGCGGGTTGGAGATCGCATTTTAAAAGATTGATGTGGTTAAGAGAGCGGTGCCGCCCGTGCTCTGTTTGATGTGTAGTCCCTAACTTATTACAGTGCTATTAATTGTCTAATAACAGATTTTGTGTTAATCTAACTTTTTTAAATATGATTAGAAGTAATCTGTTTTATATAATAATAATTTATTTATTTATTTCTCTCACAACATATTAGGAAAAACATTTCATATATCTGTTAAATTGTATGTTTTCTTTGTGTTGAAAAACCTAATACAAATTATTCAGAATGAAAGCTTTTGATAAGATTACTGGCTTACTGCTACTTTACCCACAATGATCAAACTAACCTGTTTTTCACATAGGATGTATAGGGGTGTGTTAGTAAATAAAACAGCTTTATATTTTCATTGGTTTTTATTCATCATCATCTTCCCTTATTAATATATTATCTAAGAATGAGGCCGGTGCAGCAATAGTATCCTGATGCCGAGCCCAACCCAAGTACCACACAATGGTCATCGTATGAGCACAGCAACCAACTGTTCGCTGTCCTGAGATGCAGCTGCAATAATAGCTTATTATTTTATCATCCCAGCTAGTTCCTTGTCTCGCAATCAATATACAACGTGTCCCAAAATTCAACGATAAGCCGACGCCACAGGATGGACATAGTCATGACTACTTTAGGAAAAATAAGGAAAAAAATCTATCTGAATTATTTTTTAACTTACACAATAAATTATAAAATTTGACGAAAATTGACACCCCTTATGATATTTTACATTACCACGACCACAATTATTTAAATATTCCTGTTTTTCTGTTTATATCGGTAACTTAAGCAGTGCTGCTGTTCGTCCCAACTCTTAAAACCCCCAGAATCCTTGCAGTTTTTACACAATAGTTAATCAAAATATGTAATTTCTTTAAAATTTTCAACGATTTTTACTTTCATTCCACTTTGACTCATCGTTTTGTAAAAAAAAAGTATGAACGCTACTGCGGCAAGTTTTTTATAAAGTTGACGCAACTATCCAAGATTCCAAAATGGTATAATACTCTAAGAAACCTAGTCGCAAAAAAGATATGCGTACCATTTTTACAAGCACTTCGCTTGTTAGTAGTAGGTATAGGATAAATCTTGCAACTGAATTTAAAACCAGTTCTCCTTAACAAATTGAGCTGAAATTTGGTATACTTGTGTAAGTACGATGACAATGCAATATTATGGTACCATTGAGCTGGATGGAGTCTGGAGGTGGCCATAGGAACTCTTAACGAAACGGCGGAATTGCATCTAGTTTGGGTTCGTTGGACTTGTCTTTTCGAGCACTTTAGTGCTAGATGATGTCCAGGGTCCTGAAGATGAAGTCAAGAGGTGGCAGGAGCTGGCCATAGGAACTCCTAAACGAAACGGCGGAAGCTTATCAAGTTTGGGTTCGTTGGATTTGTCTTCCCGAGCACTTGGGCCATGAGATTGAGAAACAACTAAAAAGTTTAAAATAAAGTTGTTGTAATAAAAAAACTTTTTTAAAAACAAGTTTGACTTCGTTTGAATATTATAATTGACTTCATCATCAGGACCCTGGACATCATCTAGCACTAAAGTGCTCGAAAAGACAAATCCAACGAACCCAAACTAGATGCAATTCCGCCGTTTCGTTTAGAAGTTCCTATGGCCACCTCCAGTCTCCATTCAGCTCAATGGTACCATAATATTGCATTGTCATCGTACTTACACAAGTATACCAAATTTCAGCTCAATTTGTTAAGGAGAACTGGTTTTAAATTCAGTTGCAAGATTTATCCTATACCTACTACTAACAAGCGAAGTGCTTGTAAAAATGGTACGCATATCTTTTTTGCGACTAGGTTTCTTAGAGTATTATACCATTTTGGAATCTTGGATAGTTGCGTCAACTTTATAAAAAACTTGCCGCAGTAGCGTTCATACTTTTTTTTNTTCTGGGGATTTTATGAGTTGGAGTGGACAGCAGCACTACTTAAGTTGCCGATACAAACAAAAAAACAGAAATATTTGAAAAATGGTGGTCGTGGTAATGTAAAATATCATAAGGGGTGTAAATTTTCGAAGAATTTCGTAATTTATTGTGTAACTTAAAAAATAATTGAGATAGATTTTTTTCCTTATTTTTCCTAAAGTAGTCATGACTATGTCTATCCTGCGGCGCCGGCTTATCGTTGAATTTTGGGACACGTTGTATATGAATAATATGTTCTCCCAGAATGATGGCGAGACTTTATTCGACCCCTTACTAACACAGGGTCCGGTTGCTGGGATGAGGTTGCATGGGACACAACTTCCAGATGGTCAGATACTTCCACCTGAAATGACCCACGTTGCCGTATGTGTTCACCATAGTAGCTTCGGGCTTGTTTTATTTGGTAAGTGCCAAGTGCAAATATTGTTAGATCTGATAGGGTCATTTCAGGGAAAATATCTAATTCTGGAAGTTGTGCATTAATGCTTGTGAATTGGGCTCGGAATCGGTTTATTCTATTATCTATTATAAGTTGAGCTAATCTGTTAGGCATTTCTTTTCTTTCTATTGCTCTATTTAATATAATTTCTGCATCCGGCCTATTCACAATTACTGGATGAAAGGCATTAATAAGACTAGCACAAATTCGAAAGTCGTCCATTAGATGGGTTGCAGCTATATTAAAATAATCATTGCGAAATAATTTGAAATCTCTTTTAAAGCGTCCATTTACCACTTCTACCACCCATCTGCATAATGTAACACATCTTGATTTATTGGCCTTAATCGTAGACAACTGAGTCTCTCCTGGTTCAAGTGATTCAGGCTGATACACTTTATATCCTAATGAATCCAAGAACGGGATTGCATCACGGAAGCCCCTGTCCAAAATGAATACATCATTTGCCTCAAAATATCTCCTCAATTCTCTATTTTCATTTTGGAAAAGGGCTTTCATAATATTAGCATCAGACTCAGTTGCCGGATAAGGCCCAAATGTATCAATGATATGACCATCACTGGCCACAAGTAGAAATGGTTTGACTAAATTACGGTATTTGTGCAAACTATAAGTTTTTTTCTGAAACAGATAATTTGAAGATTTTTGCAAGTATATATATGTACCATCAAAAATTACAATTGGTACTCTCTCTTCTCTATCGCCAAATAAACCCTCAGGTATTATAAGATTTCGATTAATCAATTCTTCTCTTGAAAGATGATTAACACCTAAATGAATAGGCACAAATATAGTAATCAGAGCCTCTCTAGCCGCATTTAATAAACGCGTTATTGCCGATTTGCTTACACATAACAAAGAAGAGATTCTTCTGTGGGAGTCTCCAGTACGAGCTTTAATTAAGTATGCCCCTAAGGCAGTTCGTGGTTTTTTGCAAGTCATAGCTGGACTGATTTGGTTAAAAATTATATTATAGTTTTGTTTTGATAAGCCTGTCCAGTATTTAAAAATAACATCATCAATTTGTTCAATGCTTTCAAAATCTAAATGACTTTCTACTTCTCGAATACTAAGTCTTAGCATAGACTGCATCTCAGTTTTTGTAAACACTTTTGAGAATTCATGCTGTTCTAGAAACTCCCAATTATATAATGATATGTGTTCATTACACACTCTAGCATTATCTGTTACAAATACTTTTTGGGACGTTAAAATTCGCTTTCTAAGACTAATTGGAACATTGTACCTCTCAGGATTTGTGCAGTAGGGCACAAAACAATGGCTACTAGAATTTGAAGTGTGTGTAAAATCATCAAGCTCCATCACTGGTGTTGTTACTGGAACATTTTCCATCGTCGTTCCAGATGGTGAAGCTTCTTCACGAATTTGGGATGCATTTCGTCTAACATATATAGTCCAGCAACTTGTACACAAAAGGTGCCCCGATAACTAAAAGAGAAAGGTACAGATAATCAAAACATAATATTTTAAACAAGTGTGATGTAATAAATTAAATTGTTAATTTGCTATTGTTAGAAGTCCTTGTTTCAATCTACGTTGCAATTGAAATAATATCATAACAAGTAAAACATTAATATTAAGTGTATAATAGTAAATTATTCACACTAAAAGGTAATCACATACCTCGCGTGGATAAATGCTTGCTGCTAATTCATATCTCGCAGGCCCAGTAGGTATGGCATGTGTTTGCCTCCGGAACAAAGACATGCGGCATAATGCACAAGAATCATCTTGGTGGCGTGCAGAAACTGGATTTTGACGCACCTCATCAATGTTCTGGGCTCTTTGCACATTTCTACGTGCTGTGACCCAGCATGCATAACATACACGGCCTCCAGATGGAATCTAAAAAGAGTAAAATATATAATTAAGGATACAAACTTAATACTTATTTTATTATTTATTTATAAAAATATTAATATGTAGCTACTTATAAAAATCATCATCATCATCATCAACAGCCCTTTACAGTCCACTGCTGGACTATGAGCCTCCTCCACTTTAGTGGAGGGTTTTGCCAACTTTTGCTTATAAAAAAAATAAAACTTAAAAGTAACATTACCTCTCTAGGAAAAATTCTTGCAACTATTTCATCCCGTTCCGGACCCTCTGGCAATGAATGCCTTCTGGTCTCAGCAAGAGAGCGTAAGCACCATACACATGACATATTTATTGCCGAGGGTTCTCTGCTTACAGGAGCTACTTCAACTTCTTGTTGTGGAAGAGATCGTCTAACTCTTATCCAACACGCGTAGCACACTAAGCCATCTTCGGGTACCTAAAAAGTAATGACAGAATTAACATTACAATAAATAGATGTTTTACATAATACCCAATTAATACAACCATTAAAAAATATGCATAATAATTATTTAGAAATAATAATACTTACAATTCGTGGTGAAATATTTTCAGCAATAAACTGTCTGGCGTAGTCTGTTAGACTATGAATACGCCTCTGAAATAATGAGCTTCGGCACCATACACACACGTTTACATCATGCGTATGCTGTAGTTCAAACTGTTCTTGTACAGATGACGTGTCACAAGAAGCAGCACACATTATTTGCATAATATTAGCAAAACAATCTTCACATATGATGCCATTTTCATCCACCTTATAAAAGAATAAATATATTATGTAGTTATTATAAGATGATAAAAGATATAAATAAATGAAACTATAACACAACAAATATAGTTTTAACTCACCTCTTGGCCTATGGCATTTTGAATAATGGAAATGATTTCAGGGCCCATTTCACTACACTGATAGATTTGGGAATCTTCATTTATATCAGAAGAACATGAAGTACAGAGCGCCATGATTGTGGCTTCTAAAACAAATATAATGAGTTTAATACAGTAAGGAAGTAATAATTAACGATTAGATATTCTATGAACAATTAAGAAAATGTTATAAATCGTTTACATACCAATCGGATCCTCTGGAATGTCTAACAAAAGAACAAAGTCCAAATCGCACGATATGTCTCAAGTCCATATAACACAAGCCGGGTCATCAGATGAGGCAGATAACAATCCAAAAACGAAAGCCAGGTCAGAACTTGAAGAACTTGGGAAACAGCAGATCAGACACGTAAACGCAATTATCAGAACAAGACGAGTGGAGTGACAGATGAAATCTGACAGCGACTGACGTTTAGTCTATGGTTCATCTTTTTTTTTTTATCTGACGCCATACGCCATCTTGTGTATGCATTTGAGAATGATAAATTCATGATTAATTTTTGATTTTGTACGGCTAAATTATATGCTAAATATAGTTATATATATTTTTCCCTTAATCAGTAGATTTTTCTTGATTTTTGATATGGCGTACAACCTCCTGGCCGAAATTGGGATAACTCCTTTTCTGGCCTAGCATGTGACAGACATGTATTAGTTATGTAAGGTAAACCACATCATTATCATCTATGGGCTTATTTTTTTTTACAAACAAAGCAATTTTAAACTTCTTAATATTAAAACGCAAATACATATAACTTACTAAACCAGTATTTTGTTGGCTGCACACAGGATAATCAGCATTATTTGACGTTGAAGGTTGCGGATCGTCTGAAGAATGATGCTGAAATTATAAATTATACAGAAACATTAATAAATGATACACGAGTTACTAAAATAACATTTTTATTGTACATACATACTTATATCTAGACATAACATATGTATGTATAAGTGATGAATTTTCATGGGTGTACTGGGCTCATAATATCATACTATAGTATGTTTATAAGATGTTTTTACTTTAATTTTGACGGTTATCAAAAATAATTTAATTTACAAAATATATATCAGTTATCTAGCACCCATAATACAACATTCATAAGCTTACTTTAGGATTAGATGGCACTGTGAATCATCCAAGAAAATTTATTATGTACAAAAGCAAAAAGTAATAGCGTTGGTTCAAAAACAAACTTACTTTCAAAATAAGAGATGGCACTGCATCATCCTTCAGTCTTCAAATATCGAGTGTTCTATTAAATGAACTTTCATCAAAATGTAAAGAACAAAAAATGTTAACATCTTTAGTATTCGTTTTTATGTTTTCTTTTCCAATAGCTTCCAGCCAAACTAGTTTTCTGTTTTCGGTTCTAGGTAGCCTGAATACAAAAAAATGTATTTTAATTAAGTTCGTGGCAATAAATGTTAGGGCATGAATAATAAAGATGGTTTTGATCGTCTATTATTTTTTGTTTCAACATTTCACGAGTGTTTGGTTCACTCACATAAACACGTCTCTTTACTTCACTCCACATGAAAAAGTCCATCGGAGTTAGGTCGGGTGGCGCGGGGGCCAGGCGACGGGGCCGCCGCGGCCGATCCACTGGCTCCCCAACTCCTGCGTCAGGTACTCGCGCACCGGCCTGTGGTAGTGAGGCGGAGCACCGTCCTGCTGGAACCACAACTCCCGCAGGTTAGCCAGCGGAATGTCGTCCAGTATGCTGGTCACCATAGTGCGCACTAAATCTAAATAGGTTTGCCCTGTTAGGCGCCCCTAGGGTTGCTAGGCGTCCGGCTTTAGCCGGACATGTTTGGCTTTTTAGGGACTTGTCCGGCCAAATATTGCCTTGTCCGGCCTGTCCGGCTTTTGTTAGGCTTTTTATTTTGTTGCCGCGCCAGGCGAAAGTCGATCCACAGAATCATAAATGAAGCACGCACGCATCAGGATGTTGGTGACCGATGATAGTACTCACTGATGAGCTGACACTAATTGCACCCCCCCCCCCCCATCGACACCTTCAGGTTCAATTGTCGTATAAACCATTTTGGCCAAATCGAGTTATATATACCATTTTAATCAGAATTTTTTTCTCTATCGAGCTGTATATTCGAAATATTGAAATTCGCTAAAAAAATGTTTATACGCCCCAAAAAACTATAGCGTAAAAGATAAATAAATACCTTATAAACAGTGTAAAAACCGAAAGCTTGTTTTTGGTATTTTTGCTAAGATGTATCAACCATACATTTTTTTAAGCCAGGACGTAAAACTCTCTCGTAATTGAAAATGGTTTTTACGCCTAAAGACATGGCGTTTTATGTCCAGATTCAACGTCGTAAGTCCACGTATTCAATATGGTAATTATCTGTTTCATATTCATATTATTCATTTATTTATTGCATCACATTTGTATGTATGTACAGTAAGTAAGTTTTTCTTATTTATAAAGTTAAAGAAAGTTTATTGTTTCTACTTTTAAAGATAATAACTAGATATAAAAGGTTGCTTTCCAGGTCCAGTACATCCGTGAATAGTAATGATGACCGGGTCATGAAATCGAAACTCTATTTAGTCCGTCAGACAGAGAATTAGAAAATTTAGACTCATAATAATAATAATAATATAATTTATTTATTCAAGTAACATGACTCATTATTTGTTAGTTATAAAGGACTTAACCTATGTTAGTAATAATTATAGTTGAAACATCTAAACTATTCATTAATGTTATTATTTTTTTTGCACAACTCCTGCGGATGTAGTGCAGCAGTAATTAATATAACGGCAGTCCAGTCTACTCGCTATCATAGACAGGATGCTGTTGGGGCCGCCCCGAACCCTGCGCACCAGGGAGGCGCACCTCTTCCGCATGGTCGCGTAAAAACAGTCTACTCGCGCCTCTGCAAACATGCCCGATGCGCTGCAGTATCTGGGCAACCCCATCAGCACCCTGAACGCGTTGTTGTATTGGACGCGCAGAGCCCCATACGACACACGCGAACAATCAGCCCACAGGCTGCACGTGTAGAAGCTAGTGCAGTATGCTCTGAAAAGAGTTACCTTTACTGCCCTTGAACAGCGTGAGAACCTACGAGCCAGCATGTTCGCCCTTACCGACAGCGCCCTGCGAATAGAATAGAATAGAATAAAATATGGTATACAGTTGTTACAGCTATAAAAATAGGTCCACATGTTTTGCTACATCAAGAAGCTTGAATTTTATTTATATTTGCATCATACTTTCATTTTTCCCATAATCGAAGAATTACTGTATTATATTGAGTTGAAATGTCACGTAACGTCACTTTTGAGTAAAAATTCTACTCAAGAGTGACGTATCGCGCCATTTCAAGTTTTCAACTCGATGTAGCACTGATATTATTAAATTATGAAAGAAAATAAAAAATATGAGTTTCATATTTTCTAATTATCTGTTTGACGGACAAATAATTGAAATTTTGTCATCTAGCCTATTGATCTCGACTAAATGTGATGAATTCAAGACTTTTAAACAAATAAAATAAGCCATAGTGTGCACCGTGATGCCTCCTGGCATTCACGTCTCATAAAGATATTAAAATCATTACATTCGGCCTGGTATTCCCGTCTTAATAAAGATATATTCTAAAATCATTACTATTAATTTTCGAAACAATATGAATCATATTATTATTTATACAACTTGTAAATATGTGTTATTATCATGTGCAAATTTTGTTAAGAAAAGGAAGAAGATCCTGAATTTTATTTAATATTGTACATTAGGAAACTTAAAAACTAATCCACGTAACTTAGGTACTATGCACACACTGTTGGGTACAGCAGTCTTTACACAATAACTTTCCTTAGATAATACCTATTACTTATAATATTTACTTTAATTGCCCACAGAGAGCATAATAATATATGCCTACCTAAAAAGCATACTGTTCATTATTTATTTATCACTTTACTACATCAGAATTATGTTTGCACACACTGTTGGGTACAGCAGTCTATACACAATAACTTTCCTTAGATAATACCTATTGCTTATAATATTAACTTTAATTGTTTTTATCACCGAAAAAAAAAATTCTGGGTAATGAGTTATTGATACTGATCCTATTTATGCAAAAAAAAAGTTAAATAAAGCTACTCAAAATTTCATCCCAAAATTGGTAATATTTGGACACACGCGTCGCTAGCACTATTTAGTATTTACGCTCAACGCAAGGCCGCCCGTTAGTGCCTTTTCACACGTTCCGGTTGCCGGCTATCCGGCGCCGGGTACCCGGTCGTGAATGTATGGGCATGCCGGATTAATTACGCCGGAACATGTGAAAGCTACGTACCATGCCCATACACTTCACCACCGGGTACCCGGCGCCGGATAGCCGGCAACCGGAACGTGTGAAAAGGCACTAACGGGCGGCCTTGCGTTGAGCGTAAATACTAAATAGTGCTAGCGACGCGTGTGTCCAAATATTACCAATTTTGGGATGAAATTTTGAGTAGCTTTATTTAACTTTTTTTTTGCATAAATAGGATCAGTATCAATAACTCATTACCCAGAATTTTTTTTTTCGGTGATAAAAAAGTAGTGGTGTATAGGCATTTTGTATTAGTTTTTGTATAACTCCTGAAGAAAAACAAAGGGTAATATTTTGGTGTTATACATAGATTTCGAATATAAAAAATTGTATAATTTAACTAATTAAGACATGACAAAAAGCTGAGGTATGTTTCGTTTCTGTCGGGTCTGGGTTTTTTATGTATGGGGCGTGACCGTTCTTCTTTATAGATCTTAATAAACTTATTTACCTAAACTAATAACTATAAAATTATTGTTATAGTATTCTACTCATCAACATTTATTAATCATTACAGGTACCCTACCCAAACCTTACAAAGATCCAGCTCCGGCACAGAATAAGTAATAGGACCAGGTTCTGGGTACACTTAAGAAATAGACAATAATGGGATTAAAACAAAATATATGTGTGACAATTTATTTAATAAATACTTATAAAACATTAAACAATATTTTGAATTTCAATTAAAACATAGTAGGTACCTAATACACACACCGGCAGATTTAGCGGAACGCAAAAAAAAGTATGAAAATAAGGAAAATTACTACTGATCTATGAAATATTTATTATACAAAATAAAGAGATAATTAAAATAAAATAAAATAACATATATTTTTTAAATATTTAGTCGTTTTATTTAATAAAAAATCATCGAAACGAAATTTCAATTTTACAGTTTTGAACAAAAAGTAGAAATTGTGGCCAGATTANTCATTTTAAATACAATTCATCACTTAGTACCAAAGCGCGTGGAGCAAATTACTTTATCAAATAGAACACATAAATTGTTAAGAAGCATAATTACGTAATTTAAAAAGAACTATTACAAAATCAGATGTAAGCATTTTATTTAAAAAGTAATATTTAATCATTTTTACCATTCAGAATTATTACGAAGTTTAAAAAATGAAAGTTCTGGTTTTGAAGATGCCGAGTTCAAGCATCCGTATACTACGCAATACACTCGTGGCATGTTTTTAAAAATACAGCGGACAGTGTATGCAATAAAATTATTATTAAAAACACACCGCGCGCGACACTCGCGACGGATGGACTGCGAGGTTCGCTTAGACCTCGTGTAAAGCGTGCGTCTGTGTGCGTGAGTCTGATTTCGAGCGTTTGTATGAAGCTTCCGTACTGTTTTGATTTATCTACTGTGCTAATTCGCTAAGTAGGAGGTAAGTGAGTATACCCACTTACTTTCGTAAGTGACTTTATGTTGTTTACAAACACTTCTGTTTATAAGATTTTAAACGTTCGCGTTCCATTTCAACTAAAATAGTAAGGCTGCGTTGCACCACGTAATATTGACGATAACCTGTGGTTTTTGTATGGAATTTGACACTTTTTTGACATTTGTCAAAGTTAAAGTAAGATGGTGCAACCCATCCCAAGACACAGGTCTTATCGCGATTAAAACGCAGACTGCTTGTGACCACGGCTGCAGCATCGCAGCTAAAACGTCAAGCCGTGAGTACCTACATAATGTAACTCAGTGTTTTTCAATCTTTTTCATGACGCGACCCCCCTAGTATGAAAAAATATTTCGCAACCCCCCGACCGCTCGCTTTTTTTTCATGCATTTTATAATGTTACAAATATGTTGTAGGGACCAAATATTTCAATCCATACAACATTTATGCAATTGGATAATTAGATTTCGGATAAATCTATTATTATATATAACTTTACTGATTCTTTTACTGAGGTAGTTTTTACGACCTCTCGCGACCCCCCTACAGGGGCTTGGCGACCCCCCAGGAGGTCGCGACCCACAGGTTGAAAAACACTGATGTAACTCATTAATAAACGTCGCGTTAAGGCCCGTGTCTTACTATTTTACTTCTGTTTTAGTTTCAACTAGGTAATTAGGTATAG